>NC_056745.1:111826262-112013762 GCF_019279795.1 Protopterus annectens
TAGAAGGCAATAAACTCACGCAAAAGTGACTAATTTCAAATAAATTATAATGAAAGGTAATAAAGGTGACAATACTATATTATACCATAAATCTTACAGATATATTTTTGAATCGTCTAGATCATTTGCATCATCTTAATGTCTTTTTTAGTCAATAGATGTGTTATATGGGTCTGTAAGACTAGACTGATGTTTGACCTTCTGTAAGTAAGAATTCCCAATACAGAATATCGTGAGTCAGAAATGTGAGTGTGTTGAAATGAAAAAAACACTCAGAAATACCAACTTTTCAGTATTTCCAAGTATGACTCCATGTATATGTGTGTGTGTGCGTGTGTGTGTGTAATACTACTAGCATTAGGGCTAGGGTTAGACATAGCGTTGGGTGTAAGGTGCGTGTCTGTCTGGCTATATGTATCTGCCTTGGTTCATGTTAGATACAGAGTTAGTGTTAGCATTAGGGTTCGGGTTGGAGTAATGATTAGGGCTAGCTAGGGTTCGTTTTAGCACATAAAATGAAGGTGCTGTGGGGGGGGAGATATCTGTTCCTTCCACTAACCCTAATACTAACACTATTCAGATGTATCTGCTTGATATTTTTTAGAGTTAGGATATTTGCATTTGCATTGAAGAAATGTTTAGCGTATCAGTTTTGCTAAGTAAAATTGAGGTCAGTTCAAACATTGTCAGACACTCATGTAATACTGAACCTTAAAAATAACCATCTACCATTTAGTTTTATTTGTAATGTTTTTGGGCATCTATTAATGTGACTTTTACACTAAAGTTGTGTCTTCCTAAATTAGTTTTGTATATTGGTAACAGCTTGAAAAAGAGATAATCTGTTTTCTCGATTATAGTTATTAAATTCATCAAGTTGAAGGTATGTTGCAAAGACAGTAAGACATAAAAAGTATTGTATGGGATGCATTATTAAATTCAAGGGAAGTAATTCAAATGGAAGTAAAAAGTGAATTTATAGTTAGAATTTTGAAAGCGAGAGCAGTAAAATAGTCAGTTTAAACAAAAAAGTAAACTTTTGGATACAATTTTGAAAGAAAAAGTAAAAAAAGGATTGAAACTAGTTCTTCTATATTATATTACATTTTCAAACAGCCTTTAATTCTTTTAAAAAGAAGTAGAGGCTCACAGCTAAGAATATTTGTGAAATACAAAAAATAATTTGTGCTGTTGTGCCCTCTTCAGGACTGGTTTCAATGCTCTGTGCCCACTGAGTGCTGGGATAGGTTCTGGCTTTCCTCTACTGAATTGAATTAAGCAGAAAATGTACATAATTCACTAACAAGTTTTAAAAGTAACTTTTGTGTTTGTTTTAATTTTGTACAGTGCATCTTTCCATTGTGGCAGTTATGTTATGCACAAAGTGGATTTATATTAGCTTGTGTGTACCACGTATCCGTTTCAACATTAGCAACAGCACAATTAATTTAGCACGCTGTTAGAAAGATGTCAGATTGACAGCACTTATTATGAGGCTTTTTTTCTCTCTTCCTGTCTTACTGTTTGTCTCCTCTTGTTCATGGAACCTGATGCTGTCAAAATGAGTAATGTTCAGGAGTTCACTGGTGTAAGACCCCCCCCCCCCCAAAGCATCTTACCTTAACTAAGAGTCAGCCATGAACACCTCATTATGACACATTTACAGTTAAATACCTCTGCTTTACCCAGAAGCACACGCAGAACACTAATAAACAGATAAAGTTTGTCAGAAGTGGATTTATAGACATCCTATTATATTAAGCATCTTTAAATCATGTAAATGCTAAATAAAATGGAAAACATGTCAGTAGGTCCTAGAGTGGCAAAGCAAGTTAAGAGACACAGATAAAAGAAAGTTTTGAGAGAGGTAGAGGTAATCAATCATCTGAAAGTTAAGGGGAAATAAGTGACCACTAACATGGCAAGGGTTAGTAAAGGAAAGAGGCCATTGTCTTTTGTTGCCTAATTATTCAAACTGCCCAGTATTTCAAGGAAATGTGTGCCTAATATATTTGCTAACACTTACACATACATGGAAGGAGAAAATATAATAATAAAGTGAGGGGTTGGGAGGGTGGCCTAATGGTTAAGGTGTTTGCCTTACAAACACAAGGTGCAGGGTTTGGGTTTCCCAAGGGATAATTGGCTAAACTTAAAATGGCTCGCATGGGCGGTTAGCTTAGTACTAATCTATGAATCTATGAACCTATGAACATGGAGTGTTCCAACAGCATTCAAGTACCATGGATTTAACATTCTCTACTTAAAAAAAGTATGCACTTTGGTTACAAATGTATGAATGTTAAGTACATGATAGGTGTATGCATTCTAAATAATGTAAAACAAGATATCAGCTTGTACAAATGCTGGTGTATTTTATGAGCTTTACAAACTCAAACTGTGCCAAAAAGTACTGACGCAATTAAATATGAAGCCATGTTGCAGAGTCAGGAGCATTAAGACGTGAAGAATAAAAAGTGGTGATGTCATTGTGTAGACAGGATTATAAATGTGGTGATGTCACTGTGTATTCAGGAATATAAACGTGGTAATGTCACTGTGTAATCAGGAATATAAATGTGGTGATGTCACTGTGTGATCAGGAATATAAATGTGGTAATGTAACTGTGTTGTCAGGAATATAAATGTGGTGATGTCACTGTGTAATCAGGAATATAAACATGGTGATGTCACTGTGTAGTTAGGAATATAAACTTGGTGATGTCACTGTGTAGTCAGGAATATAAGCATGGTAATGTCACTGTGTAATCCAAGATATACATGTGGTGATGTCATTGTGTAATCCTCTGCAAAGCAACATGATGGAATACTTTGTTCAGCTCTGCCAATTCACTGTTTGGAGATTTCACACAGGTAAAATGAGAATACTTAGATGGAAATTGGATCAGCACCCTGCCTCCACCAAAAACTCTTAACAGAATGTTAATTTACCCTAATTTTTATTTTTTATTTTTTTTATTTTACATTTGTTTACCGAGAAAGTCCGACTGGACACAGGTCCATTTTCAGCGGAGGCCCGGGGAGAAAAGCTCCAAATACCAATACAGTTCAAAGGAGACAAAATGGTAACATATAAGAAAACATAACATCATACATGTTAAGAATACAATTGAGCATACATAGCAGAGATTAACAATTTCTAAATTTCTGATAGTAAGGCATTTCCATGTAAATATGAATGTGAGAGTTAAGTTACTTTTTTTTTTAATAACAAATATAAATTGGGAAGTGGGGAGCAGTCATTTGATACTTAGCAGAATCCTAGCAACAGTGCAGTGGTATGGCTTAACCTGGGGAGTAACATGAGCAATGCCAGTTATAAAAGTAGTGGGTTTTGAGAAGTTTTTTAAATTGGGAAGTAAAGGTGGTGGAAGTTAAGTGGCTTGGAAGTGAATTCCAGGTTCTGGCAATGGAGCAGGCAAAGAGAGATTTACCAGCATAATTATTATGTTTGATGACATTTATGTGGTTCTGATACCATCTAAGGTTCTGGTGGTGGTATAGGGGTGAATTAGATTCTGAAGTGCTGGGGTTTTGTCAGGAAGGTAGTAGATCTTATGAGCTATTGAGAGTCGATTGAGTAGGAGTAGTTGAGGTAACTAAAGCCAATTAAGTTGCTTGAGGGCTAGGCAGTGATGGGATCTATGACATGCATCAGTACCAAACTTGGCAATCTTGTTGTAGCAGGATTCCATTTTGCTTAGTTTGGTGTGGCGAAGGTTAGTTAAGATAGGCGAGGCAAAAAGGAGAATGGATAAGAAATGAGTCTTTGCTAAGGTGGCTTTGGTATGTTTAGTGATGAACTGTTTGTTCCTGTAAAGGAGACCAAGGTTTTTGTTAACTTTCTTGTTTGGGCTATGTGCATGTCGAATTTTAGATTATTGTCAATTTCAACACCTAATAGTTTTGCGTGTGTTGTTGGGGTGATTTGTATATTATTTTTAGATGTTATGGTAAAATCATTATTTAGTGGAGGAGATCTACCAGTGCTAAAGAGAATGAGTTTGTTTTTTGGGGATTAAAAATAAGTTTTATGGTAGTGAACCATGCTTCTGCTAAGGACAAGTTATTTTGGGTTATGGTTTTTAGCTCATGTAGGGTGGGGGAGGCACATATAATAGTGGTATTATCTGCGTATTGTACTACTGAGGCAGAGAATGAGGATGAAGCTATCTGATTAGTAAATAGTGAGAATAGCAAGGGACCGAGGATGGACCCTTGTGGGACACCTATGGCTACTGGTAATACAGGGGACAATTGGTCTTGCCATAGAACTGCCTGCTGACAGTCTGATAAGTAGTTATTGAACCATGATAGGGTGGAGGAGCTTATGTTAAGGGAAGATAGAGTATCTAGAAACATACTATGGTTGACCATATCAAAGGTTTTTGATAAGTCTAAGAATATCAAGGATGCAAACAGTCCATTGTTTCTATATTGATTGACAATGTTAGTAAATGAGAGTAGTGCTGTGGTAGTGCTATGGGAAGGTCTGAAGTCATACTGGGATATGAATAGCAGGTCATTTTTTAGGAGATACTGCATTAACTGGGAATGAACTACTCTCTCTAATATTTTTGATAAAGGTGATAGAATTGCAATAGGGTTGTATTTGGTAAGCTCAGGGGATTTAACCCCTTTGTGCAGTGGTATAATATGTGATATTTTCCATGAGTGAGATACTTTACATTCTGATATTGACCTATTTATGAGAATGGACACAGGATAGGCTATAGCTTCAGCTGTTATTTGACGGAAATCTGCAGGTAGATTGTCAGCTGCCAGAGTGTCTGGTTTAAGTTTTTTGAGGAGTTTAGCAATTGTATTAGTGGGGACTGTGTGCAGGGAAAAGCTGGAGGAGTTTGTTGTACTGAAATGGGTAGGGGTCTCTGTAGGTAAGGGGCTGCTAGCAGTATTTTGGGTGTTGGCTAGGGCTTGGACTGTTTCAGTAAAGTATTTGTTAAACTGGGTGGGGATGTTGTCATGGTTGTTTGGTAACTGCCACTAGGAGTGGTGGATTTTCCTGGGTGCAGTAAACTATTTATTGTGGCCCAGAATTTTTGAGGGTTGTGAGCATATTTTTCTTGCATGGCTTTATGGTAATTAGTTTTGTCAAGTTTTATTAGTTTTTTTAGCTTTGTTGCAGAGTTCAGGATAGTTCTGTCTCAAGGCAGTGTTTTTTTGTTTGTGAAATTGTAACCAGGCTTTGTCCCTTTCTTTCATTATGGTTTTAGTATCTTTGGTTAACCATGGGGCATAGTTAGTTTTGATTCTAATGGTTCTGGGGGGGGTGAATGACAGTTTAGGATTTTTAGGAAGGTTGAGTTAAAGTACTGCATGGCTTCATCTAGAAGTAGTTGTTTTAAAGGAGTCCAGTTACAGCATTTTAGTGAATTGATTAGGTCATTAGCTCTGAAAGTCTTTTTGTTATGCACTACTCTGAGGATGGGTTGTTTATTGTGGTGGGATTGGTAACTAATTAGGTAAGTTGCTTGATGGTCATTCAGACTGTCAGAAGCACAGCCAGATTGTTGAGTCAGTGTGGGGTCTGATAGCAGAATCTAGTCTAAGATGGACTGGTGTTTAGAGGTTTTGTCAGTTCTTGTGGGGGCAGTTATAATCTGGTTAAACCCATGGAGGTTAATATAGGTGGTGGGATTTTAGCTGGAACAATCAGACCAGTCAATGTTAAAGTCACCTAATAGTATGGTTTCTTGTGGAAGGGAGGGTGACATCCAGTTTAGTAGGCTTTCCAGTATGGTAGTATTATTACCTGGTGGGATATATCCACCTGCAATAATTATTTGTTTGTTGGAGTTAAGTTTTAGTTTGGCTAGAATTAGTTCTATGTCTTTGATGTCTTGGGAATTACACTCAAATTGTTCAATAGTGAGGTGGTTTTGGAATAGTATAGCAACACCGCCTCCCTTTTTTCCTGATCTGTCTCTTTGTAGAATATTGTACACAGGGGCAGTAATTTCATTATTGTGCTGTTCAGGTCTGAGTCAAGTTTCTGTTAACACAACGACATCTGGTTTGTATAGAGCTAGTAGGGCATGAAGGTTCTGTGTTTTGTTAAGAATACTTCTTACATTAATGTTTAAAAGGAGGAGAGACAAGGTTGGTCTTAGATATAGAGGATTTAGCTGTTTTAAGTTTCTGTTGTTAGATTTTTTGGGTCCTGGATTAGGGTGAATGTCCCCACAGCAAGTCAGTTTTTGGAGTAGGTATAGATAGAGTTTGTTTAGTTTGTGTAATATCTTAGCTTGTTTCTGGGAGGACGGAGGGCTAGTTTTGTATTTAAGAGTATTATACAGGAAGGAAAAGGTTGGGTGGAGGTAAGGTCGTAGGGTGATATAGGGAAACGTCCTAGTTTTATGGGACTGGTTATGGTTTCTGTCTGCCATGGTGGTGGGGAGGTGATATGAAGTTGTGCGTGGTAGGAGGAAAGGATGGACATCAGGAGAGAGAAGACAGTTAATGAGAAAAATAATACTTTTAGTAGCTGGGTGTGATGTTTACAGGACATCTTATTGAGTTACAGGAGGAGTTTGGTGAGTGTAGGAGTGCTATCAGTAACTATTCTGGTCAGGTGTTGAATAGGGGTGTGGTGGAGTGTTCTAGTATGGGGGATGATAGGCGAGGTTTGATTGGATAATTGGGAGTGAGGTGTGTCGGGGTGTGGTCTATAACTATAAATGTAGTTGATGTGGGGGGGTGGGAATGGGGTAGGGTAGGGGAGTGAAGTGAGCCCGAGCATTAGCGAGGGCAAACGGAGTGAGGCAGCACCTTTCTGTTGTTGCAGCAAACGAGAAGAAAAAAACAACCAGTGAGGAAGTCAGATATTTCAGCACAGGAGAGAAAATGTCTTAATGTCAGAGATTCCTGTTTTTGTTTTAGATTTTGCACAAATCTAAGTAGAGGAACTGACAGTTGCTAGGCTGGGAGCAAGGCTAGGGAGGTGAATGAAAGAGACTATGGTAGGGAAAGGGGAGAGTCTGGGTTTGAGGGTGAGAGTAGAGATTCTATGTGGGCAAAAGATGCCAGAGGGATTCTATGTGGGAGAGAGAGGCCAGAGTGAGGAAACAAACAAGTGATAGGTAGAGTTATGAGGGACTGTGCCAGTAGGAGACAAGAGTGTAAAGGGAAAGAGCTAACAGAGAAAGTGTGTGGGTGTAAGGTTATGTGGGAAGGTGAATGACTTAAAGACTAGAGAGAGCAGGGATAGTGGGGTGGGGGTACACAGGGAGTGCTGTAGCTGACCAGGGGCAGTACTTTAATGAGGCACACAGTAGGCACAAAGTAATATTTTACATTAAGTGGGTATAGAATGTTAGGATTAGTGAATACACAGTGTAACATACGTTGTTAATTTACTGCACTGTTGCTGGATAGGAATTCCAACGAAGGAACAACACTCATAAAGGGAGTGGGTGGTTTCAAAGCTGATTGGGGTTAACAAAGTCCTTAAATTGTTTGGTGGCAGGGACCTGAAAAACAAAGAGAGAGAGAGGATAAGGATGAGGTGAGCAATAGCAGTATTTAGCTGAAGCAAGGCAGTAGTGAGGGCTGTTATAATAAAGGAATAAGGCTAAGTAGGGATGCGAATAGGAAAGAGAAATGAGGGAGTAGGAGGGAAATGTTAGCTTAGAACAGGAGTATTGTAGGGACAGAGAAATGAGAGGAGTAGGAGGGAAATGTTAGCTTAGAACAGGAGTATTGTAGGAACAGAGAAATGAGAGGAATAGGAGAGAAATGTTAGCTTAGAACAGGAGTATTGTAGGGACAGAGAAATGAGAGGAGTAGGAGGGAAATGTTAGTTTAGAACAGGAGTATTGTAGGGACAGAGAAATGAGAGGAGTAGGAAGGAAATGTTAGTTTAGAACAGGAGTATTGTAGGGACAGAGAAATGAGAGGAGTAGGAGGGAAATGTTAGCTTAGAACAGGAGTATTGTAGGGACAGAGAAATGAGAGGAATAGGAGGGAAATGTTAGCTTAGAACAGGAGTATTGTAGGGACAGAGAAATGAGAGGAGTAGGAGGGAAATGTTAGCTTAGAACAGGAGTATTGTAGGGACAGAGAAATGAGAGGAGTAGGAGGGAAATGTTAGCTTATAACAGGAGTATTGTAGGGACAGACAGGAGAAAAGAGGTAGCAGGGGAGTAGCGATTAGAAATTGGTTAAAGTGAAAAGTTATCAGAGTAGGGAGTAAAATACAGTTTACAAAACAATTGGCAATGTTGTTTAGGCATTTTCACCAATATAAACCTTGTATGCAGTAATTTAGGTAGCGTTAGAAACAACCTGCAACTCATTGAAGACTGGGATATCACTAACTGAGGAGGTTTAGCTGTTATAACAACGCTGAAAATAGTCACAGAAATATATAGCGGCTGTGTGGTCTACAAGAAAGGAAGGAGAGACAGAGACAGAAACAAAGGCAGGGACATAGGCATAGCAGAGACAGAGAGTGAAAGGTATGAATGAAATACAACATACATGAGCCCTACATGGTAACCATTTGAAATGTTGGGAACCACATGACAAAGTCCCGAAATACGGAGACTGAATGGCCAAAAAAGTCTTGCATATATCAAGTCCATGATGGCTATTTCTCAGAATATTCCCTTGTTTCTGAAGTATTATGATCTCTAAGTTGGTATACATATATATATATATATATATATATATATATATATATATGTTTGTGGGGGGCTTGCCTCCCACATCAGGAATATAGGGGGAATTACCCCCCCCCCGCAAAAAAAGTTTAGAGAAGAGAAGAGTGATGTTTGTATTTTTGGTCTTTTTTTGTATCAATGTCAGCACTAGGAGTAACAATTGTCAATATTTCAATAGGGAGCTGTTTAACCTCCTTAAGGAACTAATTTGTATGCGTAAGAAAGTGTATTTGCACTTTTTAAGCTAGTATGTCTCCAATTTTAGAGAAAGCAATGCCTGATATCAAGTCTAAAATATGACTCAGCAGTTAAAGATTCAGTGATGATTTTGGAATTACATTTTCCATGAAGGGTAGCATAACCATCTAATAGATTTCCAGACATACCTCTCAGCTGTCTAGATTTTCTCAGAATGTCCAGATTTTTGCCTCATATTTTTGGTCTATTTCTCATAAAATTTTGATTCTTCTGGCAAATTACTTGCATATCATTGAGGTCTGAAGTGAAAAAAAACATTTGAGTTTCAGTACATACTCTTCAGAAAATTCATGCTAATGCAAAACCTGTTATTTTATCAACTTCCTAAGTTTGTAAGAGCAATATTTAAAAATTGTCACAATTTTTGCCCCCCACCCCCACCCCCGCTTCATTATTAATGGCTTTGCTCAGATTTCTTGCTCTAAGAGTTTAAGAGGTATGGTCTCAGAACCTGTTACAAGGAAAATAAGTATAAAACTTATACGACAGCAGAATAAAAGAAATGTGTTCAATTTACAGAGTACAAATGTGCAAACTGAATGGGGTCCTGACGTGCACCAGGTGGCAGAAAATAACAGAAAACAAGGAGAACATGTTTTTTGTTGGCTACTTAATTCTACTGTTCAAAACTGGAACATTTGTGCGATTATGAAGAGCATGTAAATGTATTTGAACTGTAATGGAAGATAGAGTTTCTGCAAAGCAAGGATAACACTTGTGCCATCTCTTCTGAAAGTTCTGTGAAACGTACTTGTTTTTCATTTCTATGTTTATGTGCTTGTGTGCACGCTCATGTGTGTGTGTGTGTGTGTGTGTGTGTGTGTGTGTGTGTGTGTGTGTGTGTGTGTGTGTGTGTGTGTGTGTTAACAGGAGCATTTGAAACTTCCATGATTATCTGAAATTTGTTTTAGATACATAAAATATAGCCAGTTGATTTTTTTTATTATTTGCCTTAGGAAATAATGTTTTAGGTCTTCTGAATATTATGGAGAAAAAGAAATACTTAGCACAGTTCCAACCACGTTAGTGCTCATTTAGTCTGTATATAATGTCATGTATCTATTGTGTTTACCCCCAGGCTGAGACTAAAATAGGTCCAGTGCGATCAGTGGTCTACCCTTCTTCAAAAATTCAAATAATAAAAATAACATAAATATGCAGTTTGTATTTGTTTATTTATTTATTTATTTATTTTGGTATAAAGTTCATGCCGTAGAAATGGTAAATATTTATATGACTGTGTTTGAACATCAGAATTTTACACATATTAAAGCATGTATGGGTCAGCAGTCCACATCCTGCTTTCAAAGGCATCATCACATAGCCAAGATTTACCCGTACTCTTAGAATGTGACGTGTTTCTCACATACCTGCAAGCAAATACATCAACAAAATCTTAATCAATAATTTATATCTGGCTGCTCACATATACTAATGGAGTGCTTCTGCAGAAACAACACAAGACTGATACACTTCTAGTATTGTGATAGTACTGCAGTGTGGAAGATCCACTAATACAAACAGATGAAACATGCAAGTAACAAATGCACTGAATAAATAGATTCTTCATTTAAAACAACATTAATGAAAGCTTTAATACAGGTATGAAATGATGAGTGCCACCTAAAGTGATGAGGTAAGATATGGCATTTTGTTTATTTTCTAATACAATATGTGGATATTTATGTATAAATTTAAGAAATTCATTGTTTCATCCTGCATTGATAGTGTAAACGGATAGAGCCATGAATATGACCTAGGTGACCTAATTTTGAAGACAGATTTGGCTTCTTGATGGTACAGGCAGGGGGACTGGCTTGTCCATCCTAGAAGGAGAGCAAAGGTATGTTCTCGGGGACACATAAATGTGGGTTAATTTGTCATTATAGAAACCAGGAAAGCAACCACCCCATACGACCTGTGAGAAAATCCTGCTGATGACTTGCAGACGAGAAGGGGGGGTGGAACAGTACTGCATGCTCTGCCAGTGGGCTGTCACTAGTCAGGTTAAAAGGAGTAGGGCACAAAAATAAAAATTGCAAACCACCCCTAAGGGCTGCCTAAGTGCCCCTTCCTCCACACTTCCCATCTGTCCCCAGTGATTGGAAAACAAATAGACCAATTGGCCAAGAGGAGTCTGATGATCAGCAGGCAGCAGAGACAATGTAGAAACAAAAAAAATGGTGCTTAAACATTGTATTGGCCTAAACTATACATTCATGCATTCTCTGATAATCCAGGGGGCCCCCTTTTTAAATGTCAGCACTCCAAATGACAACTGCCAACATGCCAAAAATAAAGAGTGAAACTACAGGAGAAGAATGAATCTGGAACACCACTCTACTCCTTTAAACTTTTTTTGCAGGGGGCAAGCCCAATTGCACCCCAAGATATGAGGTGGCAAGCCCGCCAACCCCCCCCCCAATGTATGTATACTAACTCCAAGACTGCCATACCTCGGAGAAAAGGGAATACCTCAAGGATTGGCCATCTTAAACTTAGCATATGTAAGTCCATTTTTTCCACCATTCAATGTCCATGTTTTGAGACTCACTGTAGCAGGTCCTGACATGTGAAATGGTTACCATCCACCATCAAGTGCTGCAGGAGCCTATCACAGTACTAACAGGGTGCAGTGCAGTCAGATTAATCCTTAATGGGCACAGCTTATCACTGGATACACACACACACACACACACACACACACACTCACACACACACACACCTATTCACAACTTAGACGATCAGCAGTTCACCTGCACCACATCTTTGAAATGTGGGCGGAATCAGGAGCATCTGATGAAAATATAAATAAAACAAGGAAGACATGCATTCTCTGCACAAAAGCACCCCAGCCAAGAAATGAAGCAGAAAATTACACTGCATTTCTTTTAATGTTGCATTGGTTTTGTAGTATTACTAATTTTCTGGGATATCTGCAGTATGTGCAGATAACATTTTGGAAGAAAATACTGGATGCTCCCCAAAAAGCACACTCAGATATCAAAATAATTTATAAGTGTTACTGTAAAGCACAGAGAAAAAAATGAAAGTAATTCTTAAACAGAAATCGTTATTAAAGATGGTGGCATCTTCTTTATGAAAATACATTCCATCGTATACATCAGTTCTTTAAATCTGATGCGGTGGACAGACAAATTGCTGGAAAATATCGTAAGTCATGAGACACTGAGTATTTATAGCCCATATGGTGCCCTGTCACAGACTGCTCATAATCTTATAATGTAGATCAAGTTTTACCACCCATCTTTTTTTTGACAGAAAATGGTACACTTTCACTAATATTCTTTATTAAACAGGAACAGTAAACTTACTTTGCAGGGGCACAGCTGATAATAATTTATTTACATTCATTCTGGATGTTGGTAAGACTCTGCCAAGAGTGTGTCTTGTCTCTCTTCCTGTTTGTTATTTCTATGGTCAGGATATCAAAGAGAAGACAAGGGCGACAGCTTTGTGGTCTGCAGATGACGTGACTGTGAGCTACAGTGCTCAGTGATTAGATTCATGGCTGAATGTTAAGTGGTTGGGATGAACATTAACAGTTCTAAATCAGAGATCATTGCTGTCTACCAGAAAAAGAGTTAATGTCCCTCTGCAGCTGAGGGAGGAACCGCTATCTGAGGTGGAGGAGTTTAAGTTTCTTTTTTTTTTAAACACCTTTATTGAATTATCACTTGTGACATAGGCAAATTTACATTTATACAAAAGTAATGAAACTGTATTAACAAATTAACATTAGCAAACATTATACTACAAATATTTTGCTATTCAATTCTTGCCCTTTTTTAAACAAGAAACATCTTTATTAAACCATCACTTATGGCATAAGCAATCATACATTTATATAAATGAAAACAAAACACCAATACAATCCTAGTTGCAAGCATTTTATATCACAAACCATACTGACACACTCCCGTTTGCAAACTTAATACATCATTTATAATCTGCCCAATCATTTTCAGTCAGAGATTACATAGCACATTTTAGTCCTGCCTTATTTTAAACCTCATTCCTCCCCGTATGTATTGTTCCCACAGTTCCCATTTTTCCTATGTAGTTTGTTCCTACCCTTTTCTAAAGACCTAAATTCCAGTTGTTTTATCTCTGTTACTATATTCACTACTTGTAATGTAGTTGGTTTAGATTTTGATTTCCATTTTCTAGTAATTGCTTTTTTTGGCAGCCACCATAATTAGACACAGCAAGGCCTTACCTTGTCTAGGCAATTCTGATTCTGTATCATAGCTCAGAAAAATCATCTCCCTCGTCACACCAATCTGACCACCCAGAATCTCCAACAGTGCATCCCGCAGGGAATCCTTAAAGTGCAACAACCTCCGCACTCCCAGAAAATATGTTCCCAAGTACCACTTTATTCCCCATCACACCTCCAACATTTGCTGTCTACCTGAGGAAAAGATCTCTGGAGTCTACTTGGGGTATAAAAATATATATGTAAACATTTCCAAGCAAAAATCCTAAATCTACTAGATTTTGTTGCATATTTGGGAGACATACATATAGCCTTCCATTTTTTTTTCTTTCTGAGATGCTTATCCAGTCTCTCTTCCCAATCCTTTCTAACCTCCTCTGATTGATTCTTATAGCTATCGTGTAATATTTTATATGCTCTACTAATTATTCCTTTTTTTAATGGCAGCTTTTGTTCTAGATTCTACTAAAAATTCTACTAGTGCTGGTCTTTTTTTTTTTTTAGGACCCTCCTATTTCTTTTTTTTTGGGGGGTCTTGCTCACCAGAGATGGTTGAAGAGGCTGGGAGAGTGACTAGCAGACGGATACAGGGACATCCGTACTAATGGCATTAAGATGGTTGAAGAGACTGGGAGAGTGACCAGCACATGGATACATGGCCATCCGCTAATGGCATTACGATGATTGAAGAGACTGGGAGAGTGATTAGTAGATGGATACAGGGACATCCATACTAATGGCATTAGGATGGTTGAAGAGGCTGGGAGAGTGACTAGCACATGGATACATGGCCATCCGCTAATGGCATTATGATGATTGAAGAGACTGGGAGAGTGATTAGTAGATGGATACAGGGGACAGCTGCACTAATGGCATTAAGATGGTTGAAGAGACTGGGAGAGTGATTAGTAAATGGATACAGGGGACAGCTGCACTAATGGCATTACGCTGTTTGAAGAGACTGGGAGAGTGATTAGTAGATGGATACAGGGACATCTGTATTAATGGCATTAAGATGGCTGAAAAGGCTGGGAGAGTGATTAGCAGATGGATACAGGGACAGCCGCACTAATGGCATTACGATGGTTGAAGAGACTGGGAGAGTGACTAGTAGATGGATACAGGGGACAGCTGCACTAATGGCATTAAGATGGTTGAAGAGACTGGGAGAGTGATTAGTAAATGGATACAGGGGACAGCTGCACTAATGGCATTACGCTGTTTGAAGAGACTGGGAGAGTGATTAGTAGATGGATACAGGGACATCTGTATTAATGGCATTAAGATGGCTGAAAAGGCTGGGAGAGTGATTAGCAGATGGATACAGGGACAGCCGCACTAATGGCATTATGATGGTTGAAGAGACTGGGAGAGTGATTAGTAGATGGATACAGGGACATCTGTATTAATGGCATTAAGATGGCTGAAAAGGCTGGGAGAGTGATTAGCAGATGGATACAGGGACAGCCGCACTAATGGCATTATGATGGTTGAAGAGACTGGGAGAGTGACTAGTAGATGGATACAGGGGACAGCTGCACTAATGGCATTACGATGGTTGAAGAGACTGGGAGAGTGACTAGTAGATGGATACAGGGGACAGCTGCACTAATGGCATTATACTGGGAAGTGACAAGGAAGCAAGAGCTCAATCATGGAATGAAGTCTCTCTCATTCTACATCCCTGTCCACACCTTTGGTCATCAGACTTGGGTAATGACCAGGAAGAGGAGATCATAAATACAAGCAGCAGAAATGAAACTCCTTTTTCAGGTTGCTGACCAAGTCATAACAGAATGAGGACCTTGCAGTCTGGGAGGATCACAGAGAACACCAATGTTGGGAGGAGTTGGGTGATTTGGTTTGAGCACATTCTGATAATGCTTCAAGACTGCCTCCCAAAGTAGGGGCACCACATTTGACCCATGCGGAGAAGGCCTCTGGGTAGACCAGGACATATTGGACTGTCTGTACCTCTCAGCTTGTCTGGAAGCAAAACAACATGGTTTAAGATCCAACCCATGAGCACCACTGGTGCCTTGCTGATCAACATATAACTCTCATTTCCATGAATTTGGACAGTAATATGCAACACTCAAGCAAACTAGGAAAATGATGCAACTAGTAAAATACTGTGATGTCAGACTGAGCAAAGCAGCATAACAGGTCACATAGTATAGGACTAGAGTTGGTTCCCAAGCAGACCCAAAGGTCTGTATAAGGAAAGCACTCCCTTTGTTTTAATAAATTCCCTTGGGATATATATTTTACCACCACTTACTCTGTGCTTGTAAATAATCCACAAAGACAAAAGCTTCACAAGCTCTCCACATTCCAAAGTATAAAATTTAAAAATGCAGCTGATGTTTCTGATGTTGATTTTTTTTTTCCGGGTGTGCAGCCCCTGCTTATACCCATACCTCTCAACTATCCAGATTTTCACAGAATGTCCAGATTTTTGCCTCATGTCATATTTTTATCCTGTTCTTCATAACATTTTTCATTTTTCATTTCCTGGCAAATTACTGAGGACTGGAATCACTAAATAATGACAAGTTTTTGAGTTTCAGATTTCTTATCCTTCCACACATGCAAGTCAATGCAAAACGTATCATTCTAGCAACTTACTAAGTTTATTGGAGTAATAATTAAAATCTTTCCCTGATTTTGGGCCTTCATCACAGTCTTTATATATTATTAATACATTCTGAAATATTTGAGTAAATCTATAAAAAACAAATTTGCACCCCGTCATTAGGTAAGAACAAATCCATTTATCCAGAACTCCTTTTTCCCATTTTTGCACATGGGGTCGTGGTGTCACTTCAGCAGTGGCAGTCATCTAGCTTCATTCAGACATTTTCCCCATATTTCTATTTGCTACAACTCACCTAGATTTTAGAATGATGAATGTATTTGCTGTTTGTAGATCCTAATTGTCCAACTGCTGAGATGGCAATGGCCATGCTGTAACAATGGTAGAGCTGAACTTCATGGTACCAGAGTGGTCCAGTTGGATCAGTGGTACAACAGATTACCAAGTCATGGAGAAAATGGTCTAATCTGGTAGTGCTATGGAGATCAACCCTCAATGCTGTAGTGGAATTATTAACTTTGCCTTACAATAGCAGGCGTAATAGAAATGGGTGATGGAGACAGCCTGCTAACACAATTACGGGTGGAATTTACAGCAGAAGGATGAAACTGAGTCAGTAGTGCTAGAGTGTTTCTAGTCATATAGCAGAGTAATGACGATGCTCTGATAGCAAACCTGTGGAGGTTCCACTACTTGGGAGCATAACAGTAGAGTTAGCATGGCAGAGCAATAACAAAAGTGACCCGGTAGTGTTGACTCAAGCCGTAAGATACTAGTAGCAGCTAAACAGTGGCACAGTAGTGCAGTATGCAGAACAGAGAAACACTGGTTGCAGGCAATGTGGTTACAAGTGAAACTTGACTACTAATAGGGATTTGCCTTTTTTGTCAGATTTTACTTTGCAGTGTGATATTACAAAAATAAAACTTCCTCTCCTTCCTTGATATCATCTTTAATATGCATTGTATTTGTACTCTGCTTTCTGGTGCTTTTCTCCCCAGACCTCCGCTGAAAATGGGCATTTATCCAGTCGGACTTTCCCAGTAAACAAATGTAAAATAAATAATAATAAATAACAAATATAAATCCCATGCAAAAAATGTAGAACAAAATGAGAAAGAAGGCCTATTTCACACACATTTCTACAAGTCCCTTCAGAAATGGGCCTTCTATTCACTAGTGGGAATGAAGCTCTCCTGTGTGTGGTGATGTGCTCTTATTCAAATTGTTGTAAACACCTGATGCTTAATGACTCCAAGTTTAAATAAAATTAACTTAAAAAAATAGTTTGCGCTACACTCGGAAGGGTGAATGATTTACCTCTTTGCTTGTCTGATCAGTCAAAAAGCTAAGACAACTAAACTGAAATCCATTTTTCGTAATAGGACTCATTCATACACATCAAAATTGGCTTGCTGCAGGCAAATTCTAACAGGTCTGGAGTGTTTTATGAATCTGAAAATATGCTTCTGCAATTAGATAGCTCATTAAAATTACATGAATAAATCTTCATAGCAAATAATCAGGAAATAGCTTGGCAATCAGACACCATTACTTAGGAGAACTCAGAATGACTGATTTCTAGAATAATGCAAAAGAATTTTGTAAACCATATTAGTATAGTTCAAAACTCTATATTTTACAAACGGGGCCTACTTAACAGCAATTATACTATAAGGCTGTAAACAAAATACTGAAAATATACCATTTAACAATGACATGAGATCAAAAAGTCAAAAATGATTTACAAACTGCACCTACCAAGAGTGGAATTCCTCTCTCTTGTCATGTGTTTAAGAATCAGATAGGTGAGTGTCCTGTAATGACTTCCTGTAATGGAGCATGGATCAACATAAGAATTCTCAGCAAGGAAGTAAACATATGCAGCAGAGAGGACTGTTTAAACATTGTGGCAATTGTCAAAGGACAAAGGTATTCTAAAATGAAGTATGTATAAGCATGCACTCTTTCTATTAAGGTTATTGAATGCAGAATTTGTTATTTAATACTATATCATATGTTGTTATTTATCTTTTTCAACAAAAAAGAAAAGTTAGTGAGAAAGAGAGAGAGGGTGAGCAAAAGATTAACAGACTGACACTGACAGATAATATAGAAACACAGGGAGAATTGTTTGTAGGACTGTTGGGATTTTTACCAGTGTAGCATCTGGCTACTTTATCACATGGATGATCATCTGATATACAGTGAGAGGTTCTCATTCAGATAATCAAAAGTATTTCAAATTGAAGACTGAATGTTATACTGAGCAGGCTTTTTGAAGTCAAGCACAGACTTTTAGCTGTGAATTAACCACAGACACAAACATCCACACATACATGCACATACAAAAATATGTATTTCTGATTATTCTGTGTAAAATGAAAAGAAAGCAAAACATAATCATACAGAATTGTTGATAATGGATCAAGTCAATGTCAAAAAGTTCAGAAGGTTCTTGTAAGTCATGTTTGGTCCCCATATTAACAAGATACAACTATGGTTAATAAAAACATCTGTGATTTTTTTTTTTAAGACAACATAAACAGCATATCAGTACAGTCAGTTTAGTGAATGTTTTAATTTGCAGAGGATTATTTTAACTGGTCTCATAGAATGACAATAGAAAAATAACTAAATCTTGCTACATTGAGCTGTGCATACACATATATTTTATAAAGCAAGCTTTGCCTTTGTTTTTACATTGAGAGGGTATCCTAGAGTAACCAGGATAGGGCTGTTTATAATATAGCATTGTAACAGAACAAGAGCAGCATACGTTGTACTATACTGATCAAACAATTTTCCAACAGGGACTATTATAACATTTGAAGCCCTTAATATGATATAAATTAACAAAATGCTTCTGGTTAAGTAGCTTCGTACCTCTCAGCTGTCACATTTTTTGTGTCATATTTTGGTCTGTTCTTCATCAAATGTGCAGTTTTTAGGCAACTCTGAAATGAAATGAATAATGGCAAACATTTGAGTTTCCGCCTTCATACCCATTAGAAAATATATGCTAATACAAAACCTAATACTCTGTCAACCTCCCAAGTTTATCAGAGCAATATTTAAAAATTGTTTTGGGCCTTTTCCCCATTATTTTGGCTTTGTTCAGAATTCATGCACTAAGAGGTTGAGAGGTATGAATAGTTCAACAGAAAAACAAAAGCACAGCTAAACTTTAATTAATGCAGATTGCTCCTCATAATATAATGATGGTTTCATCATTAACAACATGTTAGGTAAAAGGTGTGCCATCGAACAAATACCAAGAAGAAATTCATTGCTTATGTCTCAGAAGCTAACTAGAGATGGAGACAGCAAACCTACCAGCTAAGCAATTTTCTGAAAGCAGTTTATATACTCTGAATTAAAGCAACAAAAGAGAAGTGTTTCTCAGTATCAGGTGGTTAATAATATCTAGAGAAAAATAAAAAGCCAAATGTAAGGCAGCCATTTATAAATTTTATCAGAAATTAAAATATTGTTTTAGTAGCCAAGGAAGCAGTAATTAGAAAACCATCAGTGTTACATTAGAACAAATATGTATACATATACATCGGGACTGTCAAGTACTTCTAACTTTAGCTTATATTAAGCTTAGCTATGTATCCACATTGGAAATATGATCTCCTGACCAGGCTGACTTTTCATCATGAGTCCATGTACCACCATTAATAACGTATTTGGTTAGCACATGTTAACAACTGAAGCAGTGTATAATCTAACTAACTGGAAGACCAACAGCAATAAACAATCTGGTCTTCAAATCACATTCTCCTTTATAGTAAGACCATGTCTGGAAAGGGCATTTTTGGATAAATGATGTATCTAGTTACTAAAAATAAACAAACAAGTAAACAAATAGGTAAAAGCATTTGTCTACATAGGAAAGGCTGAGTCCCCATGCATATGCAAACAATAGGAGGATATCCTGTCATAAGTGCACCGGTGATAACAACAGCATCAAGCATTTCAACAAGCACTGATGGAAAGAAGCCCTGTAAACAAAGCTCTACAAATCAGAAATAAAAGAGAGGTGCTGCAATGGTCTCCCTGTGGAAACAGTTAATAACATCACAGAAAGCTTACAATATCATTGTATTTCTTTGGCAACTACAGATTTTTTTCACAGTTTTGGGACTTGCAAATTCAGATCTCATATTTCTGACAGGGAGCTAAGGCATGGTACTTTAAAAATGATAACAATGCACCACATTTCCAATCATCTGCAGGTTTATATAATAAAGATAGACATTTTAAGCTCAGCATAAGAAACAAGGTCTGAAGAACACATCCTGATGCAGTCCAGGTTTTACCTGTCTCGAAGACAACAAAAGTCTGTACAAAATACTTCGTGATTTCTCTCTCTCAAAACCATCCAGTAACACAGTTTACCAAAAATGGTTTTATTGATAATTTATCTTGGTCTATAAAATTTTTGAAGCCTATAAATTATTTGTCATAAATAACTGAGTCAATGGCAATGGGGGAATTGGCATAAACTGCTACCTTTGGAAATCCCACATCTATAAATCTAAAGGAATGATAAAAAACATAATAGATTTATGAAGCAGAACCATGCACTTCCAAAACCTTGCTAGTTAACATTTAATAAATGCAAAAGCAAAACATTTGCAAGTAAACATTCTAAGTACTTCCCCACTATGTTTGCAAGGGTTACACGTCTGCAGTCATGTGCATTATTGCAGTCCCTCCCTTAAAGACTGACAAAATCACCAATTTCCACTATGAAGAAAAATGACAATTCTTTAAATGCACAAGATATAGAAAGTCTAAGACTGGGTATCAGACCTCTCAACTATCCTCATTTTGGAGGAAATTTCCTATTTTCAGGCCTGATTAAACCCTGTTTTTTTATACTTGATTTACCCTTTCACACAATTTTCAGAATCCCCCTCATCAGATGTGATTTTCCAGCTGTCTAGCACACAAAAAACACACTACATGACCAACATACTAGTGGCAAGTATATTTAAAAGAAAGAGGACACACATCGTACATCTCCCTTTTACAGAAAGAAAAATAAATGACCTTGTGTGGTAGAATTTTGCAATACAGTTCATTAAAGTCTTCAGATTTTACACTGTTTCTTTGATAATGTAGTTATATTGTTCCATCATTTTTGTCAATGTGTTTTTAAACATGTGCTTCTGAGTAGAATCCCCACACTCCTACAGGAAGCGGGAAAAGTCATGTGCTGTTTGGTATTCTCTTTTCTTCCTTTAATTCAGACCCCATAAACGTTGCTGAGTTGGTAGGTTTGCTGTTTCCATCTCTAGTTAGCTGTAAGACTTTAATGAACTGTATTGTAAAATTCTACCATGCATGGTAATGTATTTTTCATAGATAAACAGTGCAGAGATGACATCCACCCACAGCCTACATTCCCAGTTAACCTTACAAAGTGAAAATTACGCCAAACAACTTACCTGCTCTTATTAGAATAAAAACAAGGATTGCTCGAGATGCTGATATACTGTTTTGGGGATTTTCAACTTGTTGTGCAGCTATGAAGTTAGTGTGTGTGTGTGTGTGTGTGTGTGTGTGTGTGTGTGTGTGTGTGTGTGTGTGTGTGTGTGTGTGTGTGTGTGTGTGTGTGTGTGTGTGTGTAAATATAGATATATTGCATACATTTAGTGGGTAAGTGTCTTAGCACCCACATTGGGATGTGTAGGGACAGACTCCCATCAACAACAAAAAAATAATGTGTGCCATGATGGAAATGGTACAGATGTACCTCACAAGATACCTAGAATAATTTCCAAGTTATCATATTCTGAGGTCTGTCTAACTGATCCTTCTTGTCATTCTCATTATTAGCTTTGATACTTGTTCAAAGATTGTCGTTTTCATATCTAATGGGTTAAATGAACTAAAAGCAGGAGGTACTTGTTACTCACTGAAGCTTTATTAATTGTACTGTCAGCACAGGGGTCCTCCAACATTTAGAACATATTTCAGATGAGAATGGAAGAGGGTTCAATTAGTCTGCCTATGTTATTACATGCTATCGGCTAACAGTCGGTTATAAATAATATGCGACCCATTCCTCTAATATGATAGTGATATCAAATTATTCATAGAAGCACATTTGCCACGATCAAATTCATAGCATTCTAATAGTTCTTAATATGTGGTATTTGAAAATAACAGTTTTGATAAGAATTTCCTAGAGATGAAGGAAGTGTGGCAGCACCAACAAGATACTGATCAGTTTACAAAAATTATTTCAAAGATGTTAGAAATTGTAGCAAAAGAATTAACAGTCAGCCAGCTTGAAGGATGGTTTACTGATGTGTTCCAGAAAAAACGTTTTCATATCAATTACGACCTGTGGCAATGTTTCCCTTTAAATTGTGAAAGTTAAAATTACACACAACAAGAAAAGTGCTGCTCACTGTTATAGACCCTAACTATTCACATAACAACCGGTCTTATGAGAGAACTATATAAATATATATATAAATATATATATAAATATATATATATATATATATAGATATATATATATATATATATATATATATATATATATATATATATAGATTAAAACAGAACATGAGTGGGTCTTGATAATAGTGAATATGAGTGATCAAATCAGGGAAGACTGAGTAGGATACGAGGACTGCTTAGGTGCACATGGTGGCTGTAACAAAAATAATGAAGGACATGCCATTTTAGACTTATGTCTGACAAGTTACTTAATAGTGGCCAGCCCAGTGTGCATCACAAGAGACAGTCACAAGATCAATCCACATGCAACTCAGGTAGACTGCCTGGAGTTCTATCAGAGATTGCAATGTCATCTTCAGTGAAATGATCACCTCTTCCCTTCTAATATAAACCACTGATCACCACAATTAGCTGCAAATACTCATCAGAGAAAGCAATAAGGTCAAAATAGAGCAGGCTGAAGACGTGAAACTGGAAAAGAATCACTGGAGTTCTAGAATGGGGTCCTAGTTCTAGCACCTCAGGAAGAAAGAGAACATTGGTGGAGCTGAAGACGAATGTCAGCATCTCAAACAGTAATTGTAATGATTATAGAATAGTCACTTGATTGAACCTGATATGAAAACCCTTGGATGATGATGGTGAAATGCAGTAGTCCACGGATTTATCAAAAGAATAATGGAGTAGAGGAAGAAGCTGGCAATAGAAAAGATAGACCAGGCTGAGTAGGAATACTGGTTGCCTACTAAAGAGCACACATCAAAGAAGCTCTGTCAGGTTGCAAGACAATGAAATAAAGCGAAAGAAGATACTTTGGTAGATGACTTTCTTAACAGACACCAGCAACAATCTGCTCACCAGTCCAGAGAACATCAAGGGCAGATGGAAAGAGCATTCCATGAAGGTTCTGTAGGAAGAAAACCCCATAAATGCTGTAAAGCCACAAGCACATCCTGCAGTAAATGAGGAAAGAGTGCCCACCCTAGACAAACTACATACGAAGTGCACTAAAGAAAATGAAGTCAAGGAAAGTGGCTGGCTCAGATGAAGTCTGCGAGGAAAGAGTGCCCACCCTAGACAAACTACATACAAAGTGCTCTAAAGAAAATGAAGTCAAGGAAAGTAGCTGGCTCAGATGAAGTCTGCAAGGAAAGAGAGCCCACCCTAGACAAACTACATACAAAGTGCTCTAAAGAAAATGAAGTCAAGGAAAGTGGCTGGCTCAGATGAAGTCTGCTGTTGGGTGCATTGAGAAGAAATGGTTCTTGAGGGTACCCATTACTGTATGGACAGATAAACATTTCCTAGATGACTGATACATAAGCATGCTGGTGCCACTGTACAAAGAACAAAGGAAATATTTACAATTGTGGGCAGAACACAGGTACTAAACTGCTATCACACTACAAGAAAGTGTTGGGATGGTGACTGATAAATGAATATGCCAAGTACTAGAAAGTAAGTTTGGAGATGAACAGCTTGAACCTAAAGCAGGACAAAATACAAGCAGCCAGATGTTTGCATTGAGTCAGATAGTGGAGAAGAAGCTGGAGATGAGGAATGAGTTAAACTGGGCATTACTAGACTTACAGAAAGCATATGGCTGTTTCCTGTCTTGTAACTGTTCAAGTTTCAAAGAATATCGGTAGCATTAGTGCAGATTATGTGCAAGGCCTCAATGGCCAAGAATGAATGGTGTTGAGGTCACAGAGTGGATCCCAGTGGGAATAGGCTTCAGCTCTAAACCCACTCCTGTTCATACATGGACTATGAACAAGTCGAGGGGGGTAGATCAACAACGCTGCAGCATGCAGACACTGCGGCACTGCAAGCAGACTCTGAACAAGAGCTAAAACACTGATTGCCTGAAACTGCTTCTTTTAGGTGGAGCAAAACTTCTTCACCCTGACCCCCACATCCTGCTACTTAATTATTCCAACTCTAGTGTTGCTCTACCACAGGGAAAAGTTAATATTCAGATTTGTTTTGTCCCTCACCTACATAGAATATAACTAGAACTCATTTAACTGCAATTGTTCCATATGCAAGTTGAAATTATGTCTTTGAATGTAGCATGCTAGCCCACTATTCATTTTTTGATGGTTTTTGTCTCATTGATTAGACATCATATGCTTTTGCACTGTATGGTGTAGCCGATGTGAAACTGCAGACATGAGGATGTTAGCTACAGTGCTACTCCTATAAGAGACTTTATCAGTTCTGGTGGTCAGCTGGATGACTTGTGAAAGATGTTACAGATGAACAACAGCAGGATGAAAGAACTACTAATGGGAAAATTGTAAATCAATGTTTAGTCTGCCAAAAATAATGACTTTACCTTTAATGCAAGGTATTCTCAGTAGATTGCTCTGCTGAATCTAGATGTACAAAGATACTGGCCAGAATTATATTTTCTTCTCTATTAATCTGAACTGCAGTTATTATGGGGTCCCTTTCTAGTGTAATTGGAAATTGAGCATATAGCAAAGAGCTTGTTATGAATTCACAATGAATGAGCATCACCCCACTGCACCTTTATATTATCAGTTCTGCCAGAATATATTATAACCTGGTAGCAGGATTTAAGAAGTGAGGATGTGTGCATGAAGCAGAGTCTTAATAGCAGGTATATATGTGGATTCTGCGCTGACAGTCAGCCTTTGAGAAAAGAAAATTTGCAAATGCTATCAGCATTGATGTGCAAATCTTAAATCATTTGTGCTTGCCCAAATGGTATCTACCAAAACCAAATGAATATGACTTTCACAGCATGTTTGTCTCTGCTAAGACGGCTATCACCATTCAATAACAATAGCCAATGGCAATAGCAGTGCATTATAAATACTGTGGCACTAGCAGTCCTCTCAACCAGTCAAGGACAAATCTCAAAAGAATCAGGGACAAATCCAGAAAGAATCAGAGACTATAAAGGACACGTTTAAAATATTAGGACTATTCACTAGAGACACTGACAGAGTAAGGGAATCTGAATTAATATACATTTTCTGAAGTAAAAGAAGTCTGTAACTCTAATTATTGCCATTATTTATTAAGTATAATTCATCACCTTTTCTCCAAAGGTCACCAATTTAAGTAGGGATTAAGAAGGACAAAGTTAAAGTTCAAGTCAAAATCAGGGATATGCCTGAAAATTAGAGACATATAAGAGGTATGGGCACAGATTTATTTTTTATAATATTACACATAATTGTCTTTGAGGAAGTCAAGGCTTGGACCCTGATTACTTGACAAAATTTGAGAATTTTGCATGAAAATATGCTGGCCTCCAATGGTGGTGCCACTACATATAAATAAGTGGATAGTCATGGAAAAAGGAATGATACAGAACCCCAGATAGTTATAGCTGCTTCAATACAGCATAAGTCCGTCTGGCACACAAATTTTTTGCGGGGGACAAGCCACCCTTCACCACTCATATCCCCTGCAAATTATATAAACAACTCTGAGATTGTACTACACTGGGGAAAAGGGTACATTTTTCAATCCCCCCTGTACCGTGATCTCATTTAAAATGGTCAATGAACTGCATTGTCAATCATGTGGTCTCGAACATGTGGGTTTTGGCAATGTCGCTCATTGACCAAGTGATATAAACCTGATTTTTCATTGTAAATCAATGCTCAGATAATGTCTAAGTGTGCAGTGATAGTGAATCCCTGGTTTTGAGAGATTTCTCCTGTGTTAGAATTGGTGTGACCATAGAGTTGATATATATATATATATATATATATATATATATATATATATATATATAAAACTTGGAGGGGGGGGAGTTGCCCCCTACTTTTGGAAATGCAGGATATGTGGGCTTGCCCTTGCAAAAACATTTGAAGTTAACTGTTTTTAGAAGTTCACAAACTCAGCAATTTTCATTTTCATTGAATGTGTTACTGATATTTTTTCAGACATACTGTGTTTAGAGCAAATATTTCCAGAGTAGGTAGCTGTCAAGCAGCTGTTTCTTAGGTACGTTGGTTTAGGTGAATTATACGTCAGGCAAATGTGTGTTCAAGTGATTTATCCACATCCACACACACACACACACATATATATATATATATATATATATATATATATATATATATACATATATATATATATATATATATATATATATACATATATATATATATGGGTCTACTGAAAAAGACCAAAAATCCACTTGTTTGAAAACTACAGCAGATTCTCGGTTACGTGAAAGTGCACTTAAGCAAAAGTGCACTTCCGCGAAAAACGGTTCAACAAACCGTTAAGGAATACAGGTGCCGAAGCACACTATGGTGGGGAAAGGGAATTTATGTGTTTTCCCACTGTAGTGCGATCTCGGAGTTGGTATATTTAAGTAGGGGGGTGTGGGGGGCACAGCCCCCCCCCACATGGGGGGTGCAGGGGGGCTTGCCCCCCCTGCAAAAACAATGTTACTGTGTTCTTTATCAGTTCATTGAAATGATGTTCACAGATGTGCACTTTCGCTGAAGTGCACTTTCGCATAACCGCTGGTCTACTGTTTATATTCGAAGAAGTGAGTTTTCGAATATATACAGTAGACCCATAGATAGATATATATATATATATATATATATATATATAGAGAGAGAGAGAGAGAGAGAGTGATCACACAGTTTCAGAGTAGTGGAACAAAGTAAGAAAGCTGTTACATTCACAGGCTTGCTCTTCTCCAAGTCTGGCCGCCATGACAGAATGCCACTAGCAATGTTTTAGGTTTGAAATTATAATTGTCAGTCACCTGTCCTGTGGCAAACAGTGGAGCTCCCTGTAATCTTAAAATGTGCAAGCAAGAATGTCTTTTGCAAAGGGAAGTCTCTAATGTGTGTATCATACCCTCATACTTCTAAATAAAGTAGCCATGAGATTTATTTATTTTATCATTTGTTGACAAGAAAAGTCCAACTAGGACAAAGCCTAATTTTAGAAAATGCCCAGGGAGAAACACATCTTTGGAATGTGAGAGGAAACCTACACACATGCATGCAGACTCCACACAGATGGCACCCCAGCCAGGAATCAAACCAGACAACCTTTTGTTGTGAGGTGACAACATTAACCACTGCACCACTACATCACCCTTGATTGTACAACAGTCTAACAAAACTAAAAATTCCCTAACAATACTCAACTGTGATTGCACAAAGAAAATCACACAGCATAATAAAGCTACTTTTTTTCTACTGGGGCTCCATCCTTGCATTTTAAATATATTAACTCTGAGATCACACAACAGTGGAAAAAGAACAAAGTCCTTATATCCACCTAAATGCAGTCCTGTTGAATTAACAACACAGGTTTTGACTAATAGTGATCTGATGAAATAGGACCTCAGATCACTTATACTTGAACCTGTACAGTTGCACACCTGTATGATTTTAGACAGTGTTGGTATTACCTCATTGTCATACCTGTATAAACAGACTATGTGTATACACAGTATCTGCCAAGTAATGAGTCTACCCAGCAGTTTAATACTTTGCTATACTTTATACTTTCCAAGCAAAGAATGCGATGTGTTTAACATGGTTTGTCAGTTAAGGCTTTGTGGTACACAAAGGCATGATACTTTATGGTAGAAGATGTCACTGGAAGATAGTTGTCTTTGCTATGTTTCTGTGATAAATGGACACTTTCATAATAACCCCCTCCCCCAACCATTCAATGTCAGACAGAATAGAAGAGGAGAAGCCAACAATTACCAAAGCTTCAATGTTACAGCAATCAAGCTTGAAAAAAACATTTGTTCTGTCCCTAGAGGACAAAATCTACTGTCAGTCACAAACTACTATACTTTTGTTTTTTCAGTCAAAAACTGCATTCTAACGTATTCCAAACAGCCTTATAGAAATATGGAATTAACAGATGCTTGAGAGAATTTTCTTTTAGGCAGACAGCCCTGAAAACAGCAGAGCAGAAAAAAACCACAACCAGCCTACACCAACAGTTATATCATTCAGCTATTGAGTTTTCCAGCATCCCCAGTTCAAAAACATAAATGTTTACATTTCTAGTTTAGCTCTTTTATTTAGTTTTAGTTTATTTATTTAGTTATTCTATTATTTGTACTTATTTTATACCTTTCATCCATACCTCTCAAGTCAAGATTTTCACAGAACGTCCAGATTTTTGCTTCATATCTGTAGTCCTCATAAATTTTGTGATTTTCTGACAAATCACTTAGATGATCAGAGGACTGAAGTCACTTAATAATGCAAAATGTTTGAGTTTCTGACTTCATGTCCTTCAGAAAATCAATGGTAACATAAATCCTATTATTCTAGCAATTTTCTAAGTTTCTAAGAGCAATATTTAAAATCTGCCCCTATTTCTGGCCTTTGTTCTCACATTATGTCAGGCTTCATCCAGATTTCTTGCAAGAAGAGGTTGAGAGGAATGCCCTCATCACATATTCACTAAATTTCTTCTTGTTCATATCATGAAAAGGATATCTGTGCATTTCCTTTTTTATAGTTTGCAACCTGCGAGGACTTCATGATGACAGGGTCATTCAGACTTGAACATGTACACTAAAGGTTATGAAAAGAGAAAGGAATGGGGGGGGGGCAGTGTACAATGACATTTGTAAATGCAGAGCCATGCAGATGCCTTCTGGGATGAAGTTTACTGAAGATAACCATATAATGTACATAGTAGAGGACATGAATATCCTGAGAAATATCCTCCTTGGCAGGCACATTCTTCTGAAACAAGTGCAGTTGCAAGTATATAACCTTCAACAGTATCAGATGACCTAGAGGCTACTGCTGGCATCTGAATTCTCATTCATCATCATTATCGTCATGACAGTCTTTATTAATTTATTCATTTGTTTGTTCGAATTTGTATTTGCATTTCTTAACAAGGGTAGAACAAAGATCCACAGAAACCTTTTCCACACATGGCCCAGGACAACTGCCTGGTTAAATGACTTTCTCAGTCACATGGTAGGCAAATGGAGACTGAGGGAATCAAACCTTGGAGTACGAGAAGCAGCTCAATAACAGCTCATAGCCTTAGTTTTCATAGGTTTATAGGTAAGTACTAGGCAAGCTGCCTTTGTGATTGGCAAAGGCTCTTGCCACCCCCATAGTGCCTTTTTTAGGCAAGGCTCAAATTCTAAACCTACCACCCTAGAACACAAAAAAGGAAAAAAACTAAGGGTAATGCTGATCAATGCCAGAAGTCTAAATCTCAAAATGCACGCACTCGAGGCCCTTCTCAGTATGGAGAACATCGATGTCTGTGCTGTGACAGAAACCTGGTTCAAGGCTCCTGAGAGCACCCCAGCGCTATCAGGTTTTACCTCATATCATGCGTTCCGGCCCCAAAATCTGGACAATACCAAGAAAGGAGGGGGGGTATCCATATTCATCAAGGACAACCACACCTCAAGACTGGTGGCAACGCACGATGCATCGGAGACCATCCAGGTGCAATTAACCATAGGCAAGACTGCTCTGCAAATTGTAGCATGTTACAGGCCACCCTCACAAACTCAGGAACCTCACATGGCCTTCCTGAAAACACTAGAGGGATAAATGTATCACCAAACACCATCATACTAGGTGACTTCAATTACCCTAATATAGACTGGGAACACTACTCAAGCCCAAACACCCTAGCCCAAAGTTCCTGGAATTCATAAACTCAAATGCCATGGAACAACTAGTCACCATCCCACAAGAGGAGATAACATACTTGATCTCATCATCACGAACATGGGAGCACAATGTTCAACACCGGAGGTGTACCCCTCACTGGTGAGATCAGACCACAAACTAATCTCGCTGGAGGTCCTCATCCCACCCCACCTGAAATAAAAAGACCACAGTAAAGAACTTCTCAAAAGCCGACTTCACACTTCTAAAGACTAGTTTGGTCTCCTTTAAGGCCCCCGAGCGGCCGAAAAACAGTACTCAAGCCGCTGAATCACTTACAAATGCCTTCTACCAGCACCTGCAGGACTGCATGGATAAGGCAATCCCAAGCAAAACAAAGACTCTTTGTACCAAAGGCAAGCGTCCAGTCTGGTGGACCCCAGCCATAAACAAACTCTACAACAAAAGGAGGAAGCTACTACAAGATAGAGCAAAATCCTTAAAAGGTAAGACACCCTTGATCACTATAAGTAAAAACTAAGAGCTCTCATAAAATCATCCAAAGCAAATTTCGAGAGAAAAATAGCTAAAGACTCAAAAGACAATCATAAGGCCTTCTTTAGCTATGTTAGAAACCTGGGAGGAAACTCCCAGATATGCTCAGAGCTTGTTCAAAATGATGTGAAGATTACTGATCCTACAGACATTGCCAACATACTGGCTGACAGGTTCAGTGCAAACTTCTCCCCCCCAAAAGGAGAGATATCTATACCAAACGATTGCAGCCCCCCAAACATCTCCAGAGCCCAAGTGAGAACTGCTCTCTCCAAAGCAAAAAACACAGCATCCATGGGACCTGATGGTGTCCCCGGCTGTGTGCTCCATGAACTCAATGAGGAATTAAACCCACAGCTAGGACAGCTGTTTAATCAAAGTCTTACCTCTGGATACGTACCCAGGAAGTGGCGCACTGCAACTGTGGTACCACTTCACAAAGGCGGTGCCTCCACCGACCCTGGAAATTACCGGCCCATTAGCTTGACAAGCCTTATCTGCAAAGCCATGGAGAGGATCATAATGGACCTCATAAATAAAGACATAGGGAATTTGCAGACTTTGGATCCAACCCAGTTTGGCTTTGTCAAAGGAAGATCATGCCTTTTAAACTTGGTTGACTTTTTGAAACAGTCACCAAAGCCATTGATGAGGGAAAGGCAGTCCATACAGCCTACCTTGATCTGGCTAAGGCCTTCGATACAATACCCCACTCGGGTATCATTGAAAACTCATCAGCTTAAATGTCAACCCATACATCACAAGATGGGTTGCAAACTGGCTGAGTGACAGAACCCACAGGGTCAGAGTTGCTGGCGCCATGTCAGACTCAAAGCCTGTCACAAGTGGTGTCCCACAGGGCTCAGTCCTGGGCCCACTCTTGTTTGGCATCTACTTTTCTGAAGTACAAGCAAACACAGGAAGGTTATGGCTGACAAAGTTTGCAGATGACTGCAAACTGGGCCATAGTGGAAAACACATCTGACACAGATATCCTTCAGAAGGGTCTCACAGAAGCGGATAACTGGTGCCAGAGCCACGGCCTAAAGTTAAATGCCAAAAATGCATAGTCATACCCTTGGGAAAAACAAGGTTACCCCTAGCTACCAAATAGGTGGCAATCCACTGAGCACAGAAGAAGTTATCAGGGACCTGGGGACCCAGGTTGATAGTAGTCTGTCATTCGACACCCATGTAGCTAAAGTAGTTAGGAAGACCTTCTACATTGCCCACCTTATCATGAAGGGATTCTCATCTAGATCAAGGGAGGTCATAGTCTCCCTTTACTCATCACTCATCAGACCAATGATTGAGTACAATGCCCCATTCGGAATGTATCTGACCCGACACTTGCAGCAGCTGGAGAGGCCACAAAGTTCCTCACCAAAAGGATAAAGGGTCTCAAAATCTGTCCTATGCTGCCCGACTGAAAGAACTCCAGCTCTATTCAGTCGCACCGCTGCTCAGAGGTGACCTTTGCCTAACATACAAGGCCATGTCAAACCCAGATTTGATGAATATGCTTCACCTCAAAAAATCTAGATCCATCAGAGCCACAAGGGCGGGAGACTTAAACCTTGACACGGCTATTAATAGGACGTGCTGGAGGGATAGATTCATCACCCAAAGACTCCCTATGCTGTGGAACAAAATCCCGGTACATGTGAGGCAGAGCACCTCGCTGGCCTTGTTCAAGAGAAATCTTGACCAATGGATGGGAGATCGCAGATATACCCCAGGGATTACCTCAGTGTCACTGCTCGACAGAGGCACAGCAAAATAATGGGTATAGTTCCCCATACTAAAGGGGTGGCGTAAGCCACAAAACGATGGGCTAGGCTTGTAAATGCCCTCGGGCAGATAGCCTAGTATGAACCTATGAACCTATGAACCTATAAGCCTAGCCAGGTTTCCTTCTTGTGCTCAAAATGACCTATCCCATTTGGTTATAGATTGGCTTTACCCATCACATGGCCCATAATTATATGTTACCCCTAATGAGAATAACTGGGATCATAGATTCACAGGTATGATTCTCAATCTGGCAGTATGGTAGCACATACAATTATTAATTCATATACTATTGTGATAGTACTTCTTCCTTATAAACTTAACTTCAATATCTAGCTATTATACTGTTGTTACAGCATTTCGTCTTAATACATTTAACCACAATCATCTCCATCAGTACCATAACAGATTATGTAGCATGCAGTTTAATTGCCATGGTCTACTGCAAATTTAGGTTATTAAATGAGTTTGAAGATCAAGTAGAATTTGAAGCATATCAAAAATTCCACATTCTTTAAGATGTATTGTGACATCCTGACTCCCTAATGTGCTGGACCTAACATTCTCTCAGAATAACTGCTGAAGGAGTTAATAACAGTCACGCTAACTTAATGATGGTCATTTTTTGACAGTGCAGAAATGGTTTATCATCTCTAATCACAAACACCTCCTCCTTTTTGTAATATGTGACATAGAAGCATTTATTTATTTTGCTTCTGTGTTTATTTATTTATCATTTGTTAACTGAGCAGTTGGCCAATCTATCTACCATTGTCAACACAAAATTAGTGAGTAAATGTTTATAAAAGTGATAATATATTAAAAAAAGAGATATGCAAGTAACAAAATTTATAGGCAAATGATTATATACAAATAGAATTTCAGGTGAGAATTTGGATAGGACAGTTGTTCTTATGGACAGACGTATTTGCAATGAAGGGCACGAACGTGACATTAGTAATACATTTTAGATAACTATACTCCACATTGTTTAAGTCATATCTTCTAATTGCTGGTGCAATGAGAGCTGAAATCTTTTGAACAGTTGTACTGCAACTGATGGCAATGTTTTATCCATAGTCCAAATTGTAACAGCATTTGTATTCTTTTAGATGTAGCTTCAGTTTGTATCTAAAGGTCGTGTAGTTCTTCATCTTTATTTTAGAGAATGCCCTTTCTGCTATTGTAAAATTAAATATAGGCCTGTGAAGTGAAGAAGCATGTTCATAAGCTGTGCAGAAAAGTAAGTGTGAGATCTATGGCATGGAATCTGTGGAAGCTCAAAAGCTATCTCAATATTTACAGCCTACTTCTTCTGATGAAAGTCTGATCACATGTCCTACAGTGGTTTTACAGCATTCCCCTTCCTAGTGGATAAGAGGGACACACAACAAAACATGTCCACAAGTATCTGAGCATATGTGATACAGGAATCAGACGAAAGTCAAAATACACAACAGAGTTATTAGAGTATAAGCAACAGTGATTGTGATTTTTTTTTTACCCTAACTTTGATTTACTGATGGATACACATTATCAGACAGTATATTTAGCAAGTTTGTTTTAAATGGCGACATAATGTTTAAGTGGGATGTACAATGACTTGGAGGCTAAGATCTCTGCCAGATCCAGGGTTCAATCCTGATGCCTAGTCACTGTCTGTGTGCAGTTTGTATGTTTTCTGTGTCTCTGTGTGTGTGTGTGTGTGTGTGTGTGTGTGTGTGTGTGTGTGTGTGTGTGTGTGTGTGTGTGTGTGTATTTTATTTTCCTCCCACCTCCCAAAAACGTGTTGGTTTATTGGCTACTCTGAAGTGTTTATATATACTGCATTTACACTTGCTCTAGTGGTCTGACCTGTGGCTGAAGAGGCTTAATGATGACTAGTTCACATATCGACAGAACAAATTAAAATTTAAATTCAGTTAAAATTAACATGACATTCTCTATGGCTTGTGCGAACCTATTAAAGGTAACCATACGTTTATGTATTGTTTTACACTGCCTTTAGCGAATGAGGGACATAGGAGTAATTGAGACTGAGGTCCAACAGAAGTGTTTACTATTAAAATGTTGAAGGTGGGTTCAGCGAACATGGAAATGACAAACGTCAGCTGCCTGATTTCCGTGTTGCCGAATGTTATGAGAGTGAGAGTACAGATCACCGAATGCAACTGTGCATTCACTATGTACTCGATGTTATACGTAGAGATTGCGGTACAATGTGGATTGGCAAATCTATCCCTTTCCTCACTGTATTGCAATCTCAGAGTGGGAATATATAGTTTGCAGGGGGTGTGGGGGGCACAGCCCCCCATCTTGCTAAAACTTGAATGCCAATGTAAGAGTTTAACTTACGTTTGCACCTACACTGACATCACATTTGATATTCAACATAAGTGCCAAAGCTGTTGAATTCATTAATTCATATTAATTGGTGGCAGTGGTTGGGAGATCCACACCATATTAATTGGTGGCAGTGGTTAGGATATCCTCATATTAATTGATGGCAGTGGTTGGGATATCCACACTATATTAATTGGTGGCAGTGGTTGGGATATCCTCATATCTGTATTTGGCAGCGGTGGGATAGCCACATCACATATTATTTAGATGGCAAATACTTAGTGGCTTGTAGTGGTGTGGGTAGAGTGAATCCTGTAGCTTGTGTACAGTGAATGTTGAAGGTGTTTTGTACTCTAAAACAGCCAAGCAGTGAATACTCAGAGTTCAGATCACAATTGTTTTATTTCTTTTATTAGCTTAGTTAGTCAGGGTGAGCAGGCAGCATGTCAGCAGAAGAGTATGGAAAGCTGACAAGGAGCCAGCTGGCAGAGGTATGCCAGGCTAGGGGACTGGTGCATGGAAACCTGACTAAGGCAGACCTGATTGCAACTTTGGTTACAGCTGCATCAGAAAACAGCAACCAGGAGGACAATCAGACTGGCAATGGAGATATAATTCCCTCGGAGAATGGACAGCTCAAACTTTCCGCAGTGGACTTAAAATTCCAGCTGGAGCTAAAGAGACTTGAATTGGAGGCCAGGCATGTGGAATTAGAAGCAAATGAGAGACTGCGATGTTTGCAGGCTGAGGAGAATGAGAAACTGTTACGTCTGCAAGCTGAGGAACAAGAAAGACAGAGGCAGCATGAGAAGGAGATGCTGACTCTTTGCCAGAGTTATGGAGGTAATGGGGAAGGGAGTAACTGGACCCCAGAAGCACAAAAGGTCAGTAAATTTCTTCTGCAGTTTAAAGAGGGGGATAATTTTGATAGTTTCATTCATATGCTTGAGAGGGTATGTAAACAGTATGAAGTTGACCAAGGGCTTTGGATACAGTTCCTGACCCCCTTACTCCATGGTAAAGTTGTAACTGTTTTATCTAAAATGCCTGACATTGCATGTTTTGATTATACTGCTGTAAAAAAAATGTCTGTTAGAATTGTTTAAACTAACAACTGAAATGTATAGGAAAAAGTTTTGTGAGCATAGATGCAAGGCAGATGAAAGTGTGTGTGGATATGTTGATGAATTGAGCACTTATTTCCATAGGTGGGTAAGTGGATGTCAGTTCACCATTTCTGAAAGGCTGGCAGACCTTTTGGTGAGGGAACAAGCCCTTAGCACTTTGCCTGACGACACGAGGATATGGTTAGCTGATAGACAATGTGCTACTTCAGATGAGTTGGGGAAGAAGAGAGACCTATACCTGGCAAGCAGGGCTGCCATGCACCACAAAGGGACCCCCCCCCAGTACTGCTCATGGGTTGAAAGGAACCCATGGTGGGCAGTGCAGACTGCCCCAACAGAATCTGCCACTAGCAGGGGAAGTCACTAGTCCAGGTACACATCCAGGATCTAGGGTTAAATGTTTTGAATACAACCAGTGTGGCATACAGTTGTGCACAGAGGCAAGGTGGGGAACAAAAGGTGAGAGAGCCAGTAAGTGGGAAAGACAAAATGTCAATAGTAGGTTGTCTTGAAACAACAGGGGTATCAAACTACCATCCTGCAGATGTCCTGATAGGGAAGGAGTTGGGTGAGGCAATACCATGTGCTTATGCAGTTACACTAGGTCAGGCTAGGAGACAAGCATGTGGGTCTGATAGCCTGGAGGAGACCCAGACAGACTGCATACCTGCAGCCAGGACTGCTGTGGTGGTTACTTCAGGGAGGGAGCTACTCTGTAGCAGTGAGACTGGAGGTGAGCCACAGCTGCTTGTGGATACTGATGTTCCCTTGGGCAGAGTGACTGCAAAGATAGAAGTGAGTAGTAGTACCCAGGCTAACAGTGAGGCACCACTGTCAGCAGATGCCAGACTTCCTGTGGAATGGGAGCTGGGAAGGGTTACAAGGAGAGAGTTGAGACAGGCTCAGCTCTCAGACCCTACATTGCAAGACCTGAGGCAGGTAGCTAGGGAGGCATCTGATTCTCAAGGAAAGGGGGAATTTGTATACTGGGACAAAGGGTTAATATACAGAGAGTGGACCCCTGAGGGAGGGCTAGAAGGTGAGGGAGTACAACAGTTGGTAATGCCTAGAGCCTACTGTCTGGCGCTTCTAGCCATAGCCCATGCTATTTTCTTTGCAGGTCATATGGGCATAAAACGTACAAAGAGGCGTATTATGCAGAACTTCTATAGGCCTGGAATTTCCAGAGATGTAACAGGGTACTGCAGGAACTATGAGCAGTGCCAAAAGGTAGGCAAGAAAGGAGACAAGGTGAGTGCTCCTTTGATGCCTTTGCCTGTGATTGAGGAGCCATTTCAGAGGGTAGCTATGGATATTGTGGGCCCTCTGAGTACCCCAAGTTCCACAGGTAAAAAGTATATCCTAGTGGTAGTGGATTATGCTACACGATACCTTGAGGCAGTGGCTTTGTCCTCCATTGAGGCAGAGAAGGTGGCAAATGCTTTGTTAGGGATTTTCAACAGGATAGGTTTCCCAAAAGAAATACTGACTGACAGAATTGCCAATTTCATGTCAGACCTGCTGGCTTGTCTGTGGAAGTCCTGTGGGGTGAAGCACATGAAGGCCACCCCTAACATCCCCAGACTAATGGTCTTGTTGAGAGGTTAAACTCTGCAATAAAGTCCATGCTACAGGCATTTGCAGATCAGTTTAAGAGGGAGTGGGACAAATATTTGCCCCATCTGTTGTTTGCTTACAGAGAGGTTCCCCAGGAATCCACAGGTTTTTCACCCTTTGGGTTGCTGTATGGGCATGGGGTGAGGGGACCTCTAGATTTAATTTGAGATGAGTGGGAAGGTGAGTGCAAGTCTCACAAGGGGTCTGTTGTGGCATACATCCTAAACCTCAAGACAAGGCTCAGGGAACTCATGGGCTTGGCCCAGGAGAACCTGGCAGAAGCCCAACAACAGAAAAAGGTGTGGTATGACACGAATGCTCAAGCTAGAGAGTATGCTGTGAGGCAGCAGGTAATGGTTCTCATTCCTGTCAGACACAACAAGCTGCAAGCAGCTTGGGAGGGACCTTACACGGTGGTAAGAAAAGTAAGTGATGTTACCTACATGGTGGAACTGCTAGGAAGATGGCAGGGGCACAAATTGTACCATGTTAACATGATGAAACCTTACCATGATAGGGAGGACCTTGTGCTGAGCATTTGCAGTGGATTGCAGGAGGAGTGTGTGGGAGATCTGGGGACTGATCTCCTCAATGAGGCTCGGACTGACACCTCAGTGGAAGGAGTAGCAATGTCCCAGCAGCTAACTCCTACCCAGGTTCGAGAAATCTGAGCAGTGTTGCAGGAATTTGAGGACATGTTCACTGGGAAACCAGGGTGCAGCCACCTGGTGCAGCACCAGGTAGATACTGGACCTCAAAGGCCTATTAGGAAGGCTCCTTATAGGGTGCCTGAGAGAGTCAGACAGACCCTGAGGGAGGAGGTACAGAAGATGTTGGAACTAGGGATGATTCAAGAGTCCAACAGTCCCTGGGCCTCCCCAGTGGTGCTGGTGCCAAAGAAGGATGGCAGCACCAGGTTCTGTGTGGACTACAGGAAATTATATAGTCACACAGAGCTGGATGCTTACCCCATGCCTAGGACAGATGAAGTCCTAGAGCAGCTGGGTGGGGCTAAGTATCTTACAACCATTGATCTTACTAAGGGTTACTGGCAGGTGCCCTTGACTCCCAGTGCTAGAGAGAAGTCAGCCTTTGTGACTCCTTCTGGCTTGTATGAGTTCACAAAGATGTCCTTTGGGATGAAGAATGTCCCAGCAACTTTCCAGAGGCTGGTAGATTGTATCCTTGCATGAGCAGGAGGGTTTTCCCTTGCTTACTTAGATGATATTGCCATCTACAGCCATTTCTGGCCAGAGCACCTTCAGCATGTCAGGGAGGTGCTGAGCAGACTACAGAGGGCAGGGTTGACCATTAAGCTGAGCAAATGTCAGGTGGGTATCGCGGAGGTCTCCTACCTAGGACATAGAGTGGGAAGTGGGAAGATAAGGCCAGAACCTGCCAAAGTGGATGCCATTCAGGCATGGCCTGCAACTGTTACTAAAAAGGAGGTGAGGGCATTTTTAGGGACAGCAGGGTACTACAGAAAGTTTGTCCCCAGTTATAGTATCATAGCTGCTCCCCTCACAGACCTGTCAAGGAAGAACATGCCAGATAAGGTAGTGTGGACCCCAGCATGTGAGCAGGCATTCCAGAAGCTTAAAGAAGCTTTGGGAGGACCCCCTGTGTTAGCCAGTCCAGATTACAGCAAATAATTTGTTGTGCAGGTGGATGCTTCAAACCATGGGGTGGAGGCTGTACTTAGCCAGATTCCTTCAGAGGGGGAAGAGCACCCAGTGTTATTTCTCAGTTGTAGGCTTCAACCCAGGGAGGAATGCTATGCAGCTGTAGAGAAGGAATGTCTAGCCATAATGTGGGCACTGCAGAAACTCCAGCCTTATCTGTATGGAAGGAAGTTCACTGTTATGACAGATCACAACCCTCTAACATGGTTAAACAGAGCCAGTCAGCAAAATGCCAAGTTGCTAAGATGGAGCCTGGGATTGCAAGCATATGATATGTCAGTGCAGCACTGCAGTGGGAGTAGCAATGTCAATGCAGATGGGCTCATAAGACAGGGAATGGGGTAGGTATACTCAGATAGACCTAACCCTCTTAAGCAGCATTTCTCAAGGGTCACTTGAAAAACTAGCTTGAGTTCTCCGGGGGGGGGGGGTGTAAAGACTGGTAGAGATGGGTGAAGGCTGCCAGCCTAGTCAAATAGAATTTGGTAGAAAATTCTATCATTTGTAAATACTGTGAAATGTTGAGCTTAAAACAATGTGGCAACATTGCCCTCTGCTGTAAAGAAAGCTAAGTCAAGCATTTCTTGTTGGGCCTTTGAAATTAAAATTACTTTATGTCTGTTCCTTTGAAGTTAGAATTTGGAGTCAATTGGAGTAAGCATCCTGCCTATTGTTTTAAGGCTAAAGTTAATGACCAGAATTTACGTGCGGAATGTTCTTTATTGCTCTAAGTGTAAAAGAATGTAAATACAGTTTCTGTCAGCCTGGGAACACCAGAAAAGTGTAAAAAGATGATGTAATGTTTATCAGAACTGCAATAACAATTAAAGCAGTGAGAACCAGAGATTAGTAAGCATTTTTGACTTGACTATTCACCTTACAGCACTCTGCCTTGCTCTATAAGCAAGTTATTTTAGAAGTGCGTTTTCTTTTATGAATAACCAGAAATTATAAAGCTTAGACTAAGTGTTTTTCTGTTATGTCAGAACTGTACTACTGATTTATTTTAAGTATTTCTGTGTGATCTCTGAACTCTTTTGACTAGCACTGTATAGTAGAAAGTATTGTCTTGTGGTTTTAATTATTTATTATTAAATATTTTAAAACCTTTTAACTGTGGCTGTTTTTTGTAGAGATAGTTTAAGCTCTACAGTACATTGCATATTTATAGAGTTTACTGTCCAGGTCACTCCAAATAAGCTTTGACTGTTTAGTCACATCTACCAATTGGATAATAAAATTGCACAGTAATAATTGGACACCCTTTTAAGAGCCTTTGGGTAGCTGATAAATATTAGATGGGTGGTGGCAAGGGGTACTACCGTATAGTCTGGGTAAAAAGGGCACAGCTGGAGAACCTGTGCCAGCCTTCCCCAGAAGTGTCTGTGTGGTTGTATAAACTTATCTCAAAGTATGTGTCAGTTACCTGGGCAGGGACACAAAGCACTGGTTGGACAGAGAGGGTGCTGGAGATTTTAGCTTGCCCAGCTAGGCTGAGATCTGGACCCTATAGCTGTGCCAGTGGGGAGTCTTACGGGGGACCTGAGGAGCAAGGTAGCAACCAGCCACAGACTGACTGTGATCTCTGTGTGCTCTTAAGGGAAATTGCACTTTACTGTGTGTATTTGTTATCCTTTCCTCTCATATGAGATGCCCTCTCTGGTGTTAGTGGTGAAGATTGAGGCTCCTGGATTGCTACACAGGGTACGGGTATCACACAAGGAATGAATGAACATTCTGCTATTCCCTTATGTGGAATATGAGGAATAAAAAATAATAAAAGAATGTGTGATGTATGTTTTGTGTATACTGAAACAATCATACTTTTAGGAATGTATGAACATAGGAGCAATACTACCCAAGTGACTGTGAGGACCTCAAGATGCCTAGTCATATGCACGTTTAAACAAACACACTTTAAAGTTAGCACCTCCCTTTTCAAGCGCTTAATAAGGCTCACCATCCAAAGCAATCAGGACATAATAATCCTTGTGTAAATTTATGTCATCACATAAAATCATCAAGACTAGCCTTAAAGACAGTCAAAATAGTACTTTGTTTGACCAGTAGTGCTAACTTATTATATATCCTGAGAATATGTTGAGTTAGGAAGCTGTCCCTTCAACAAGTCTTGTTTACTTGGTGGTGTAGGTTTAGTTATCTAATGGGGTTGGTTGAAGAGAAGCAGGAGATGAAATAGGGTTCGGTCTTTCATGGCTAGAAAAGGGAGATATTAGGTCCCCACAGAGCACCCCACAGACTGCTGAGTATAAGCAGAGTGGGGCTAGTCTATATAGCATTTAAGGCCTTTAATTTTCTAAGGTACCTTTGGGGACTTTTTAGTTGAGTTTATGTACAATTTGTACATACCAAATGCGCTAGTGTTTTCAATGATGGGTCAGATTAAGGAAAAGTTCAGTGGCTGGATGATTTCTTTATACCATCAATATATTCCCTTGGAAATTGCCTGAGACAGAGAGTACAGTTGTAAAAAAAAAGATGATCAAATGAGTGACAGAGACTGAAAATTTTCCACATAAGTACCCATGTCTATTATGGCTGTATCTGTCTGAAGAGGATTGCCATTTATGACATATATGGAAACTTTTTTTTTTTTTTGCCAAATGATTCTATGCTGCACTTTTTTTGCATTTAACTTTTAGCATACCAGTACATGTGTGCATTCCAGCCCCTGCAGGAAATGTTTAGCATAACTAGATGAGCCGATAACAGTTCCCAGCTTCCAGTCATCAGAAACTTGGACAACCACACTCCTGTGGTATTGGACCAGATGTCTGTAAAATAAATGACAAATAGTAGAGGGCCCAGCACTTGCCCCTTTATTACCAAACTAGTTACAATTCTATTTTCAGAGAAGGTACCAGAATTTTTTACAACCTGGGATATTTCAGGTAACCAATTTGTAATCCAGCAGATAACACAAGAGTTTATATTAAGTTTGTCTAATTTTAATAATACCAGCATTAGGACAGAGTCAAAACCCTTGGCCAGATCAAGAGTGACCACTGTCCACAGCCTCTGCAACCTTTTCAAAGAGGATTACTAGGTTAAGGACACAGAACACAAGACCCACCCTCCACAAAACCAAATTATTGGGTTCTAGTTCTGCTAAATTGCCTGCATCTGTAGAAATGAGTCCTTATAAGGGTGATGAGGCAATGGGCCTATAAAGGCCTGGACCTGTAGAAAAATCATCCTTGTTTAGGGCAGTCATAGTGACTGTTCTACAGGCATCAAATACAAGTCCTGTGAAGAGGCCGAGTTTAAGGAGGGGTTTAGATATTGTATATTCACCACTGATTAAAAGACATCCTATTATTTTGACTGGTCCCATGGAAGTATTATGTTTAGTCTCCGATGCAGACTTTAAGATTTGTTCAAATGTGATTTTAGGAAGCAGCAATATATCCTTGTGTAGCACACCTGCAGGTGTAGCTGCAGTAGATATGGGTTCCTTCCTACCTGACTCTGGTGACACCCCTTCTTTAGGCCCAACACCCCAAGGTGGCAAGTGATAAAATATTTTGTTCTAGGTGACACTTTAGTTTAAAGGGTAATAGCACAACAACAAACAAATTATTTCAACAGTGCACCAGTTAGCAGTAAGGCAGAGTGAGATATGCATGTAATGAAACCATACATTTATTCCCTTCCCCAGAACTCAACAGAAAAGATCTTGACATTCAAACATGCACACAAAGGCAATATCAATGAGCAGTAAAGCTTTTATAATGCAGCAATACAAACACTGAAAAAAATGCAATGTCATTGAGGGAGAAAAAAGGGTTATAATACAACAGTACAAATATGAAAAAGATGCAACGTAATTGAGCAGTAAAGATTCTTGAAGGCAGCAGTACTAACATGAGCAAAATGCAATGTCACTGAACAATAAAGTTTTATAATTATACAAATATGAGAAAATGCAATGTCACTGAACAATAAAGTTTTATAATGCAACAATACAAGTATGAGAAAATGCAATGTCATTTAGCAATAAAGAGTCTTTAGGGCAGCAGTACTAACACCCTCTATCCCCTAGATCAATCTACACAGACCAACTATGAGACACTCTTTTGTACCCTGTTCACAGGCCTGTGACTACTTACAGTCCTACTGCCAGCATGATGGGGCCCAAGGTTGGAGCTCATATGGATCCCAGCTATTTGTAATCCACAAAGCATTTGGGGGGGATCCACAATCTTATAAAAGTATAAAAATGAGGGCCAAAAGCCTCTCACCACTCTGTCGAGAATATCCCAGCGACTAGGCACAGCAGTTCCTCCGATGAGGAAAATGGAAAATCACCCACCAGAATTCTGCTAGTCATCTATGGCATCTCTGCACTAGGCCCAAGGGAACTCCTTTTCTTGCTGACTCATAAGCAGGCGTGGAATTACTGGTTTCAGACTTCTCTCCTGAATCCACAAAATACCATCATCCAGGATTTCAGCAAGAGACAGACACAAACAGCTACCAGATTTCTCTGTCCCAAAACACTAGAAGAAAAAAAATCCAGTCATGCTGCAAGGCCCATTTCCCTTCAGCTAGTCTTTCAGTCTTCCCTCCTTCAGCTAGTGTTCCAGTCTCCTCTCTTTCACTTTTGAAATTGTCTTTTATATTCCTGAAAAGGAGCTCCACCTTGTGGTATAATGGAAAACTGCAGTCTATTACTTCTACAATGAAATAAAGTGGCAGCTACACTCTTCCCCCCACTTGAAAATCTCCCCCCCCCAAGTCAAAGGTAGATTAGGAGCAAAATATTTACAAGCACTAATGCACCATCAGCTGAATAATATTTTTGCATATCTCCCACCAAGGGCGATCAACATTATGCTTAACTTGGACTGGGGTGTCACCAATGGAGCAGGAGGCATAGGGGTTGTGGGCGCAGACTCTCCGATGAGCTGTGGTCACAGGTTCCTGTGTAGTATGTCCCAAACTGTCATATGTAAGTCTCTGAGGGGGCCTAATCAGTCTCTGCAGTTTTGGTTCGGGAGAGACAACTGATGAATTTTGCTTGAAAGGTTTTCACTCAGAGCACATTCAATGTCCAGTTTTTCAGTAGGCATTTTTTCTACTTCTAAGATCCCCTCTTGTATAACTTCACTTTCTTTTCCATAACGGTATGACTGTCCTCAGCACTATTTTCTGAAGATTGCATAGCAGGGCCTCCATCAGTATCAGGTTCCGCAAGAGGTACAGAAACACCACTTAGTCTATTATCAGGTCTGGATTGTTCAAAATGACAAGGAACGAATTCCGGTGCATTTACATTGAGATTACAGCCCATGGGTTCTCGAACATCCTCATAAAAAAGCCCACTGAAACCCCAGTCATCATCACTGTCCTCCTCACTTTCAGCAGGAGGAACCATGGGCTGTTGAACATTGGAGAGGATATTTCCTCTCCGCTTTAGTCTTCTGGATCACCTTGAGTTAGGCTTCCGCCGAACCATTCTGGATTCCGGATTCATTAGTCTCACTGATTTTTCCAAAGGCATTAAGTTTTTGCGGTGCCAGGTTTTGATAGGTCCTTCTTTCCCCTCAGGGCAAACTTGTCCCCTAGACAGGGATGTTAGGTAGCTGAGAACAAATTATGTAAATTTCAGACCCCCAGCGGTCAGCTAGTTTATGCTTTCCTTGTAGACCCAAATTCCTCAAAAGGACTCTGTCCCCTGGTTGCAAATCATGCATCTTCACTTTCTTGTCATAGTAAGCCTTGTTTCACCGATGTCTTTGTCCTGTTGATTTTAAAGCAAGCTCATAAGCCTGTCTGAGGTTCTTTTGAGTCTCTCCACATAACTGCCATGAGATTGCACTGGTGTATCATCAGCTGTGACTCCAAAGGTGACATCAACAGGAAGATGAGCTTCTCTTCCAAATATTAGGAAGTAAGGCGAGAACCCTGTAGCATAATTTTTAATACTGTTGTAGGCATGCACCACTGTGGCTACATGTCTACTCCATTGACTCTTCTTCTCAGCAGATAGTGTCCCCAACATATCTAGTAAAGTTTTGTTGAAACACTCCAGCTGCGGATTCCCTTGAGGATGATAAGAAGTGGTGCGACTTTTTTGAACTCACAAAAGAGTGAGTAGTTCATGGACAGGCTTTCTCTCAAAATCACATCCTTGATCAGAGTGTATCCTTTTTGGCAGGCCATAGTGTACAAAGAACTTCTCAACTAGTAGTTTCGCCACTGTAATAGCTTTCTGATCGTGAGTGGGAAATGCTTGAGTGTATCGGGTATAGTGGTCTGTCACCACCAGCACATTACTGATCCCACCTTCATCCAGTTCAATGCACAGAAAATCAATACAGACCAGTTCCGGGAGTCCACTGCTCTCCATTTGACCCAATGAGGCCACTCTGATCAGCAGGGTCTTTCTCTGAATGCAACGAAGACATGTACAACAATAATACTCAACATCTTGCTTCAAGCATGGCCAGTAGAACCTGTCTAATGGAACGAAGACATGTACAACAATAATCTGAATGTAACGAAGACATGTACAACAATAATCCTCAACATCTTGCTTCATGCCTGGCCAGTAGAACCTGTCTAATGAAACGAAGACATGTACGACAGTAATCCTCAGCATCTTGCTTCATGCATGGCCAGTAGAACCTGTCTAATGGAACGAAGACATGTACGACAATAATCCTCAACATCTTGCTTCATGCATGGCCAGTAGAACCTGTCTAATGTAACGAAGACATGTACGACAATAATCCTCAACATCTTGCTTCATGCATGGCCAGTAGAACCTGTCTAATGGAACGAAAACATGTACGACAATAATCCTCAACATCTTCCTTCATGCATGGCCAGTAGAACCTGTCTCGTACCAGACCCATAGTTCTGTCATAACCAAGATGACCATGTTCATCATACAATGACTGGAGTGCTACTTTTCTATACTGCTGAGGAAGCAACAATTGCCATTTTCCACTGCCGAGTGCACTAGGAGATCTCCTATACCCTAGTCCATTCTGTATCTGGAGTCTGTCCCATTCTTTGGTCAAACGTCTGGCCAAAGGATGAATATCTGTGTGAAGCATATCAATTTGTTTCTTCTCTAAAGTAGCTAACATCCCCTGACCTAAGTAGTCTTCTCTTTGATCTCTCCTGAGGTCACTGTTACACAAAGCTGGTAGCGATGAAGCCTGTAGCGATGAAGTGACCAGATTACAGTAAGCTTGGGGTATGATTGCTGCAGACAGACCCAATTTCTGGGCCCAACATTCAGTGTGTTGATATCAGGTTGCAATCTGACAAATAGCTCTCACCCCTGGTGCAGGAATTTCCACACATTCATCGTCGGGGTGTAACTCTCCATGAGATCTTCTGGGCAGACCATCAGCATCTCCATTTTTGTGTCCTGGGCCATATTTCAAACTGAAATTATAGTTGCATAGAGCTGCCATCCATCTGTGGCTAGCAGCATCTAGCTTTGCAGTGGTCTGGATGTATGTCAGAGGATTGTTGTCAGTCTGCACTTCAAATTCAGCCTCATAGAGACAGTCATGCAGCTTGTCCACTACCGCCCACTTTAAGGCAAGGAATTCCAACTCGTGCACAGGATAGTTTCTTTCTGTGGGGAATAAACTCTGACTGATAAAAGCCACAGGTTTCAGCTTCTTATCATACTCCTGGTAAAGGACTCCCCCTAAGCCATCGCTGCCAGCGACCACATGTAAAGAGTATGGCTTTGTTGAGTCAGTATATGCCAGCACAGGGGCATGTGTGAGGCAATACTTAAGCTGTTCAAATGACACTTTGCACTCAGAAGTCCAGCGACTCTCGAGTTCTTCAGAGCCTCTCGGTCCCTTGGGCTTCTTCACAAGGATATCTTCATCTGTTTCATCTGCTTTCTCATCATTTTGGAGCAAATGGTTGAGGGGTCTTGCTGTCTTTGAAAATCCTTCCACAAACCTTTTATAGTAACTGCAGAACTCCAGGAAAGATGGCAGCTCTTTGATAGTTTTGGGTCTGGGCCAAGATGGCACAGCTTCAACTTTGCCAGGATCTGTGGATATTCCATTTGCAGACACTACATGTCCCACATAGGTCACTGAAGGTTGGAAAAACTTGCATTTGTCCAATGACATCTTCAGGCCTTCCTTCTCAATCCTGTCCAATACTTTCATCAGTCTTTCTTCTTGCTTCTCTAGGGTCCTCCCAAAAACAATGATGTCATCCGGGTAGACTAAGACTTCCAGGAGATGCTTGTCTCCAACTGTTCTTTCCATGATTCTCTGGAAAGTTGCCGGTGCATTTGATAAACCTTGAGGTAGGCGATCAAGCTCACAAAATCCCAAGGGGGTGATGAAGGCAGTCTTTTCTTTATCTTCTGGGTGCATGGGGATTTGATAGTATCCACTCCTTAAGTCTAACACACTGAACCACTTACTGCCCACCAGGCAATTTAGAACATCTTCAATCTGGGGGGTTGTGTACTGGTCTGGAATGGTTCGCTGATTCAAAGTATGATAATCAACACACATGCGAATTGACCCATTCTTTTTCCTGACAACAACAATGGGAGAGGCATATGGACTTCTTGACTCTCAAATTATCCCTGCGGCTTTAAGTTCTTCCAAATGTTTTCCTTAAGTCCTCCAGGTCTCCTGGAGCTACTCTTCTGGAACGTTCCCTGAAAGGCTGGTCCTCTTTCACCCTTATTCCTGTGTTCTGCACTCTTTGCACAGCCCATATCCGGTTCACGTAGAAAAACAAGTTTTTCTTCATTAGTAGCTCTTTAGCTCTGGCTACCCACTCAGGGGACAAGAGACCACCTCCTATATCAATATCTTCCAGCTTCAACTCGTTGGCTCTGCTCTCATTCCTTGCCAACACAGAAGCAGGTAAGGGAGTGGCAGCATAAACATTTTCCAAATGCACTTGTAAAAGCAGGACAATGGAAGTACTTCCTTTATTCTTCAACCCCACAGGCAAAGTGTCATAAGGATGCTTTAACTTGTCCACAGGTCAATCTTCTGGAACTAGTTCCAGCTCCAGTGGCAAGTCACTTTCTGGATCCATTTTCATCATGAGATGAGAGGAAACTGTTTGTCCAAACATCCTCACTTTGGCTCTCAAACAGGTGACCTGACCAGGATGAATTATATGCTCTTTCCCAGACAGGGTCCACACAAGCAGGTGACCTGACCAGGATGAATTATATGCTCCTTCCCAGACAGGGTCCAATCATGACCAATTTCATCCTTCTTACTATCCTTCTCCCTTTGAAGGGCACAAAATGCTGGTCTCAGGAGAGGATGTAATGTTGGGTGTTCCTGGGTCAACTGAGGCATCAGCATTCTTCTGACGAGGTCAGTATTTGTCCCTACTAAAACAGATGTGGAATCCTTTCCTTTTGGCCTGGGGCACATAACAGCAAGTGTTTCCAAAACTTCTGTTAACCCAACAACTGAAGCAGAAAATTCTAACCTGAGGGAACTTCATGTCACTTAACCCCCAGCTCTCCAAATCTTCTAGCTTTTCAAGTGGCAGATGCTTTAAGTATTTTTGGTAGATGTCTCTGTACAGAATGGTGATTTGTGCATCAGTATCCAACAGTGCTTTACTATACACCCCTTCTATTTTTACTGACACAACAGGGGTTGGTCCCAATAGACCATTGGATAGTTTCTGTTTCCGGTGTTGTTCAGCTGCATGGCAGTCAGCATGAAGTTGAGGTACCACCGAGTGACCTCTCCATTTCCACGGATAAGACTCTTTCTTAGTAATGCTTTGTGGTCTCAGATGCTGAGATTTTTGCTAAGATGGCTTTTCAGTTCTGTTGTTCACCTCAGATGAGCTAGAAGTGTACATAGTAGATAGTCTCTCTCCCCTATTACAAGGGTTAGTGTGGAAAGGAGGTCCAGGATGCTGTCTTTTGATGTTAGATTTTATGGAGCTCTTTGTAACTGGGTACTCAGCTGGCTCCTTCACTGAGGCCCTTTGAAGTTTCCCAGCATTGCACTAGCCAATAATACTTCGTTCAGTCTTTTCAAGTTCTCTGCATTAGGACACTGTAACGTTATATGCCCTGCATCCCCACAAAGAAAACAAAATCCAGTAGGAACTCTGAACATTGGCTGATTCGTTTCCTCCCTGAGTCCTTTCTTGGAGGTTCTAGCCAATGTATTCCACCTTTCAGCTAAAGTTACCATGTTTTTTTGCAATTCTGCAACTGTCGTGGTGACCTGAGCTATGGTGTCACTTAGGGAAGATCCCTGCACCTGTGACACCTCTACATTGCGAACACCCTGGGCCATGACTCCAGCTTGAGTAGTAAGCATGGCTATAGGCTTCTGCTTGTGTTCACTCACTGCTTTAATTGCTGTTGTACCTTGAGATTTTGCTTCCAACAGGTCTTCCTCTTCCCTCACTTCTTTAACCAACTGAGAATAAGTTAGAGTCTCCTCCCTATTTCTCATCCTCAGTTTCCACACCATGGGGACCATAGCTTGAGCTCCTTGAAAAATTTGTCCAATCCGTGCTTGGTCAACTACTTTAGGATCCACCCCCTTCTTTAGGATGATCTGGTGGAGCATTTTATCTAATAGCTTAATGTAATCAGATAGTTTCTCACCAACCTCTTGTTATGTATGTTCAAACTGATACAGTAGGTCCGCAGCCATCTCGGTCCTTCCAAAAACATCCTGCAGTACTCCTAAATAGTCCTTGACTATGCAATCTTGCTTAACCATCCTTAGGTTGCGTATAGTATCCGCTGCCACTCCCTTTAGACCTTCAGCTAACCGCTGCTTCTTCTGAGATTCTGGGAGATCCCACTTCTGTAGGGCTTGTGAAGCCTGATCCATCCAAGATTCAAAATCTTCCTCCCCCTGAGGTGTGGGTTTTTTGCCGGAAAAGAAACACAATTTGCGGTAGCCAAACCCAGTGAATGGCTATGTAGGCTGTAAGCATTTTCCTACAAGCAGTCCCAAAGCATTCAAAACTTCAGGCCCTATAGTATTTATGGGCAGTGAAGCTGAAGCTTCTGGTGTAAGATTCTGACCTATTTGGATAACTTCCACAGGTATTTCCTCAGTTGCTGGGTTAGTGCACTTCTCAGGGATCACCACACAGACTGCACTCTCACCTGAAATTTGTACACCCGAAGGTATGTGCTCATATACTGAATGACTTTTCCATTCTAATAAAGCCAATGTGCTCTGTTCAGTAGTGTCCATAGTGCTGTCTAATAAAAATCCACACCCTACAACTAGTAAGGATCCTGTGAATTGATGTATTTGCATATCAGTCCATGTGACCCCTGGCAACACTAAAACTAAGCAGTGCTCTGACTGAGCATTGTGCTGTTTGCACCACTTAGCAGCTACTTTTGGGTTCATCTTGCTGCTGGAGTTGCTTTCCACACATACAGGGGAATAGGTGGAGTTCAAGGCAGTACGGACAATCCCGGATGAGCCCCCAAATGTAGCACACCCGCAGGTGTAGCTGAAGTAGATATGGGTTCCTTTCTACCTGACTCTGGTGACACCCCTTCTTTAGGCCCAACACCCCAAGGTGGCAAGTGATAACACATTTTGTTCTAGGTGACACTTTAGTTTAAAGGGCAATAGCACAACAACAAACAAATTATTTCAACAGTGCACCAGTTAGCAGTAAGGCAGAGTGAGATATGCATGTAATGAAACCATACATTTATTCCCTTCCCCAGAACTCAACAGAAAAGATCTTGACATTCAAACATGCACACAAAGGCAATATCAATGAGCAGTAAAGCTTTTATAATGCAGCAATACAAACATGGAAAAAAATGCAATGTCATTGAGGGAGAAAAAAAAGGGTTATAATACAACAGTACAGATATGAAAAAGATGCAATGTCATTGAGCAGTAATGATTCTTGAAGGCAGCAGCACTAACACAAGCAAAATGCAATGTCACTGAACAATAAAGTTTTATAATGCAACAATACAAATATGAGAAAATGCAATGTCACTGAACAATAAAGTTTTATAATTATACAAATATGAGAAAATGCAATGTCACTGAACAATAAAGTTTTATAATGCAACAATACAAATATGATAAAATGCAATGTCACTGAACAATAAAGTTTTATAATGCAACAATACAAATATGAGAAAATGCAATGTCACTGAACAATAAAGATTTATAATGCAACAATACAAATATGAGAAAATGCAATGTCACTGAACTATAAAGTTTTATAATGCAACAATACAAATATGAGAAAATGCAATGTCACTGAACAATAAAGATTTATAATGCAACAATACAAATATGAGAAAATGCAATGTCACTGAACAATAAAGTTTTATAATACAACAATACAAATATGAGAAAATGCAATGTCATTTAGCAATAAAGAGTCTTTAGGGCAGCAGTACTAACACCCTCTATCCCCTAGATCAATCTAAACAGACCAACTATGAGACACTCTATTGTACCCTGCTCACTGGAAAGTGACTACTTACAGTCCTACTGCCGGCATGATGAGGCCCAAGGTTGGAGCTTATATGGATCCCAGCTATTTGTAATCCACAAATCATTGGGGAGGGGGTGTTCACGGTCTTATAAAAGTATAAAAATGATGGCCAAAAGCCTCTTACCACTCCGTCTAGAATATCCCAGCAACCAGGCACCGCAGTTCCTCCGACGAGAAAAATGGAAACTCACCCACCAGAACTCTGGTAGTCATCTATGGCATCTCTGCACTAGGCCCAAGGGAACTCCTTTTCTTGCTGACTCATATACAGGTGTGGAATTACTGGTTTCAGACTTCTCTCCTGAATCCACAAAATGCCATCTTCCAGGATTTCAGCAAGAGACAGACACAAACTGCTACCTGACTTCTCTGTCCCAAAACACTAGAAGAAAAAAAATCCAGTCATGCTGCAAGGCCCATTTCCCTTCAGCTAGTCTTTCAGTCTTCCCTCCTTTAGCTAGTGTTCCAGTCTCCTCTCTTTCACTTTCGAAATTGTCTTTTATATTCCTGAAAAGGAGCTCTACCTTGTGGTGTAATGGAAAACTGCAGTATATTACTTCTACAATGAAATACAGTGGGAGCTACACTTGGGAGTGGAATATGCTATATCATTAAAGATGAGCTTCACTGCATTGTTCGGTATTATTCCTTAATTTCCTGACATAGCTGAATAAATATTTATAGTTTCCTTTGTTATCTGTTGCAAGCATAGCTCATACACTGCTTTACATTTTGTAATAGTGCTTTAAGTTCCTTGCCGGCATGCCACAGTGTGATCCTGAGTTAAGAGGCTGGGGATTTCTTACAACATTTCAACATTTTCAATCTTTTGTTGTACCATTTATTAATACGGGAGTTCCACCAGTGAAGTTTATTCCTGAATTTAACATTATATTTATGGAGGATAAGTACTGACTTTTCTATGCAGCTGTTTAGGTACTGTTAAAAGTCAGAGGTGAATGCAGCAGCCCTCTATTTGCAGGAGATTGTTGGCAAGTAGGAAGCAGGATTGCTTGGTGACCTGCCAAAGGACATGCTTATTTGGTGATAGAGTGGTCCTACTAATTCTTATGGAGAAAATGACTAACTTGTTGCCAGACTTATTCAGGGATGAAGAGAAACGGGACAGTACAGAGGTGCAGATAGGTTGGTAATCACAGGGTCAAAGATATCGGTCCCTCTAGTGGATAGTTTTACAAGTTGTTCTCACCCACTCGCGTTAACAAAGTTTAGGAAATACTGAGCATATCCATTTTTAGAGGAGTAAATGTGCCAGTAAATGCCTGTACAATTGAAATCCCCTAGCAAAAGGGGATTTAGTTGGATATTTAACCCCTTGGTGGTGTTAAAGTAATTTCCATGATCTTTGGGGGATATTGATGAGAGTTGTACCTAACAGTGAACTAATAGCTGGATTTGTTAAGAGTGATTAGGATCTTCACAGGTCTTGGTATGTCTGACAAATACAGATATTCTCCCATATATATCCAAGGGCTTGAAGAAATGACAGTTGCTAAACCTTGGTACAGATAGAGTACAGGCCTCTCAACTGTCCCTATTTTGGAGGAACCTTCAGACCTGATTTACTCAGATACAGGATGTTCCTATTTTGAAGTATGTCCCTATTTTCAGAGTTAATTTGCTTCCTTACACAATCTTCAGAATCTCCCGCATTATATGTGATTTTTGCAGCTGTCTAGTACACAGAAAAGCACACTACATGACACCAAACTAGTTGCAACAAAACTTTTAACAAACAGGGCACACGCCTTGCATCACTGTTTTTCTGAAGCAAAAATAGATGACTTTGTGGGGTAGAATTTTGCAATGCAGTTCATTAAAGTCTACAGATTTTACATTGTCTCTCTGATAATGTGCTTATATTTTCCATCATTTTGTCACTCTGTTTTTTAAACATGTTTCTGAGTAGTATCCCATATTACTACTGTAAGAAAGAGCTATTTGCTATTTGGTAATCACATTTTATGCTGATTAGATGTCCAGATTTTTACCTGATGTTCCTATATGTCAAGGGATGTTATTTATTTATTTATTTATTTATTTATTTATTTATTTGTTAACCAGGAAAGTCCATTGGGCCATTCAGAACCCATTTTCCGTGGAGGCCCAGGTAGAAAAGTTCATCAGTATAATAAAAAGCAGAAATTTTATACATTGGTAATATACAATTATCAATCAGTATAGCTTACAAAGTTAAAAACGATTAGCAATCCGGTGACAAGACAAATAGCACTGAGAAATTACAATGTTTTAGAGATAATTAGAGCACAGAGGAATTTTTTGGTAAGCATGGCATAAAAGTAGAAAATAAAAAATATATCATTAGAACTTAGGTATTCAAGGAGGCTGACTGCAAGTACAGTTCCAGATGGAAAAAAGGTATACGTGTAGAGAAGTTTTGAAGTGGGCAGGATTTTGGATTGTTCTAATGGCTCAGGGTAGAGCATTCCAACTTTTGGCTAAAGAGCAAGAGTAAAGAAGTTGGCCAGGAGGCAGATTTATCTTGTAAACCTGAAGAAGTTGCTGATTCTCAGATCTAAGGGGCCTATTTGGGAGGTAGCAGGTGAATACAGAGCTAAGTGCAGGACAATCAGAAGGTTAAAGATACATTTGTGAGCTGTAGTGAGTTGTAGATTGGTGAGGTAGTTTGGTAGTTCCAGCCATTTTAGGGAGTGTATAGCAGTACAGTGATGGGAGAAGTTTTTGGAATTTGTTGCAAAGTTTGCAATTTTATTATAACACATCTTGAGTTTTGGCTTTTCGAGTGGTTTGAAGGTTGGTAAGTAGATGGGTGCCATACATGAGAGAGGGGAGTAGATAAGTGGAGGCAACGATTTGTTTAGTGGAGGGGCTGATGAACTGGTTATGCCTATAGAGGATTGCTAGTTTCTGATGAGTTTTTCAGATGTTGTGTTGCAGGTGAATATCAAATTTTAGATGTTCTTCTATGGTGACTCCTGGAAGTTTTATGTGGCAGACACTTCTATTTGTGTCTTACTTTGGGAATAGATATTGAACATGGATTTGTCTAACAGGGTTGATTTCTTAGGGATGAATAACATGATCTTGGATTTATTTGGGTTAAGGGCTAGGGGGTTATTATACATCCAGGACTGAGTGGTGGAGAAGGCTTTTTGAGTTTTGAGATGGAGTTCAGAAACAGAGTCAGCCAAACAGACAATAGTTGAGTTGTCCACATATTGAATAAAAGCTCTGTGGGTCATAGATGTGTGGAAGTCATTAATGAAAATATTGAATAGGAGGGGACCACGTATGGAGCCTTGAGGAACTCCAGTAGAGGCGTTAAGATAAGAAGATACAGAGTTTTGCCATTTGACAGTCTGTTGCCTGTCTTTTAGATAGCTTGAGAGCCAATTAAGAGTGGTGGGGGAAAGTCCAACGTTTGAGAGTTTTGATAGTAGAAAGGGTGGGAAACTGCATCGAACACCATCGGTAGGTCTAAGAAGAGGTTAGATACTATTTTCCTGGAATCACAAGCTCTGTTAACAATATCCAACAAAGATATGAGGGCAGTTGTAGTGCTATGACCAGGTCTGAAACCATGTTGTGTAGAAGACAGGAGGTGGTTATGAAGTAAATAGGGGATCAGCTGAATGTGAATACACTTTTCAGAGAGAGGGGGCAGATCGGCAATAGGATGGAAATTGGCGATATCTATGTTTTTGCAGCCATTATGAAGAGGGAGAATGAAAGCTTTCTTCCATAATTTGGGCACATAAGATTCTTGAATGCATCTATTAAGAAGGATACTTACAGGGAATGCAATGGCTTCAGCCTCAAGCTTTAGAAATATGGGGAGTATATTGTCAGGTATGATAGAGCAGGGTTTGAGCTTCAGAAGTAGTATTTTCATAGTTGAGGTAGAAATGGGATTAAGTGTGAATTTGGTTGTAGAAGGGGTGCTGGGTCCATGGGTGGGTGAGGTGCATGTAGAGATAGGGAAGGTCGTGGAGGTTTTTGGTGGAGCAGCATTACTTGTGTTACCTCTGTCATGAGGGAAGCTTGCAGTAATGTCAACTTATAGAATTTATAAGGAAACAGTTAAAGAGAGTGGCTATTTCATGAGAAGGTTTGTCAAGATGTGGACATGGGTTGTTTTTTGTGCCAGGATTCAGGGGGTGATGTGATGGAATTCCAGAATTTTTTAGGGTTTTATTTATGGTTAGACTGCAGTTTTAAATAGTATGCTATTTTTTTTATCTTATGAACTCGTTTTTTTTACTGGATTACAAAGATGTTTGAAGTGTATCGGGTTATGCTGCTTTCTATTAGTTTGATATTGTTTCCATATTTTATCTCTAGAGTGCATCAGATCTTTTGTAGGCTTAGTTAGCCATGGGGCCTTGTGTCCCTCGCTTCAAATGGATCAAAACAAACTGTGCCCCATGGCTACACAAGTAGTAAAATAGTCGACAGCATTGTCTAGTGGGAGAGTTTTTAGTTTGTGCCAGTTAATCTTTTTCAGGGTATCAACAAAGGTAAGAGGGTTGAAAGCAATTAGGTTCCTTATTTGTTGTAATGGTGTTGATTTTGGTAGGAGGAGGGGGAGCGGCGGATAAAGGTGGGGAGGTGGTCACTCAGATATTCCTATTTTCAATGTCCAAGTTGAGAGGTGTTGTCACAGCACTAAAACAGTGTCTTAGCAATTACACAGATATAAATATGATCAAGTTGCAGGAGGGCTTCAAGTTCAGGTATCGTTCTACTTATGAGCTTATTTAAAGAAAATCATTAAGACCAGTGCAGGGGGTGACTGTAACACTACAAAAGTAATTTACAGGGCACAATGCAATGAATGTGATGTATTCTATGTAGGCAAGACTATAAATAAACTCAAGCATAGGATTTCATGTCATCTGTCAGAAATTTGCTCTGGATGTAAAAATAATGCACTAGCCAAACACCTTTCTCTTCATAAAAGACACACAGGTTTTAAGTTCCAGATCCTGGATTGCATAGACATGGGTGATCTTGAAGGAGACATCCTGAATATTCTGTAGAAACATGGACTCATGTGACAATTAAAGCTAAACTCTTTTAGAAAGCCTGGACTAAACTACTACTGTTCAATTAAAATTGCACTGGAACTTAGAAAATTGCCACATTGTTTACATGACTAATTTTATTTTATTTTATTCTACTAATTGGTTTTACATACCATTTTAAATCAGTTGTAATTTAAGTGTATATTCTATTTCCATCATCATACATTTTTTCTTATTATTTTTTTCTTTTTTTGGTTCTCTTTTTTCCACTTTATTCAAAATGATGTGTAATAACAATACTAACTAATTATACAATTATATATTTTTATAGATAGTTTTTAGGGTTCTTGTACACAGACATGAAGAAGTCTAGAAGGACGAAAGCGATCTTTGTTAACAATAGTTTATGAAAATAGAATATGATTTTTACAATTGATTTTTTACATTCAAAATGTATATGTATATATTTATATATATTTTTTGATTGCCAAATGGACTAAGGTTGATATATTTCCAGCCATGTAGTATATTGTCTATGATAAAATCACAGACTTAATAATCTAGTTAATAATATGGTTAAATAAGAGGTACCACATCATTATAAATTTTATTTAAAGTACATAAGAGTTATATTATTATGGCAGCTACTAAGTAGGGCAGGACCAGCTCGAATGTCACACTGATGGGGAAAGGGATGTGAATTTAACATGTGTACCAATAACACTTTCTTTTACAGCACAATAAACCACTCCCTTGCCTGATGAAAAGAATATATATATATATATATATATATATATATATATATATATATATATTTAGAAAGCTTGTGAGGAAACTATTACTCTGTTTTTGTTTTACTTGGATTGCTTGTCTGTGTACTTAATAAAGTATTTTCGACTGGAAACAGACTGCCTGCCTTGCTTGGATTACTTTCGAATACTTAGTAATTCTGTACAATTATATATATATATATATATATATATATATATATATATATATTTATTTATTTATTGTTTTTACTTAAGACGAGTTTGGGTTCGCAACTTCTACTACTTTTGTCTGATCTGATTAATATACAGTGATTAACTAGAGATATAACGACTGAAAATCTTCCACACAGAGAAGTTTCTTTCACTGTTTTGTTCTACTTATGCTCCTAGCATGGAGTAGTGCCTCCATGTTACTGTCCAAATTTAAATTTGAGTTTGCTATGCAGTAACTTCCAGTAGGGTGACACTGTCTGAAAAAGGTACTATGGGGGCAGCAAAGGCTTTACCCAGTATATGGATGCCTTAGTATGAAAAGTGTAAGCCATTCCTGGTGAAACGTAAAAGTCTTGCATACCATCCCATCACAGGTCAAAACATACTACATTCCCTTAGAATGACATCAACTACTTAGCCAGTTGTCAAAGCCATTTATCTTGTCTGGGTACCTAGGCATGATTATTCATGAAGGCAAGATACGACTCAAGACTAGTGTGTTCCCTGCCTGTAACACATGCATAGTGAGTTTCATCATATCTTTCCGCTTGTCCCTGTGGGTGTAGTGCCTCAGTTCATTCACATCCACATATGCCAGGTTGTAATCATACTTATCTGGTTTAAGGGCCTTTAACGTCCTTGTGACATTATGAATCCTGGCACTAGAAAATCAGCTTACAGTCACCCTGCACCTGTCCAGTCTGATGAACGCAGAGTCTATATGTGTAACTACAGAGTCATCTATGACTAAAGCATTTCCCTGTGCAGGAAAAGACTTAGTGGACCTTATGTGCTTAGGTCTGCCATCCCGATGACTCTTGGGGAGCATACTATGCATGTGTTACAGGCAGGGAACACACTAGTCTTGAGTCGTATCTTGCCTTCATGAATAATCATGCCAAGGTACCAAGACAAGATAAATGGCTTTGACAACTAAGGGAATCTAGTATGCTTTGACATGTGACTCTTGGGTTGGTTTTGTACATTTGCAGAATGTGTGTGTGTGTGTGTGTGTGTGTGTGTGTGTGTGTGTGTGTGTGTGTGTGTGTGTGTGTGTGCGTGCGTGCGTGTGTGTGTGTGTGTGTGTGTGTGTGTGTGTCTGTGTGTGTGTGTGTGTGTGTGTAGAGGAGTAGGTGTTGCCTTATGTGCTGGAGGCTGGGATCTTTTAGACTATGTTCCAGGAGCCTTTGACAATTTTTTCCTTACAGCCGCCACATAAATTATGGTGCTGTGGTGAGATGATGCTTACTGTTAGTAGATATCTTATTAGACAATTTTCACTTGCATTTGAATGCCTTTCTCCAGGACATCAGTGTTGCTTTTTTTAATATGCTTTTTTCACCTACAATGTCTGTCAAATATCTAGTCCTCCAAAAATTTTTGTCATATCTATTTAATCCCATTTTAATAAGGCAACAGCCAAGAGTGTGGATGGACCTTCACATAGGCACCTTTTTTTTAAAACAAGAAACATCTTTATTAAGTTATCACTTATGATATAGGCACTCATACATTTAAATAAATGAAAACAAACCATATTGACATGCTTTTATTTGCAAGCATTATACATCACTTACGATCTATCCAGTCATTGTCAGTCAAACATTACATAGCTCATTCAACTCCTGCCTTCTTTTAAACCTCATTCTCCTCCAAAATGTTATTCTGTATGTATTGTTCCCATAATTCCCATTTTCTATGTAATTTGCTCCTACCGTTTTCTAACTATCCCATTTCCAGTTGTTTTATCTCTGTTACTATAGTCACTACTTCTAGTACAGTTGGTCTACACTTTGATTTCCATTTTCTAGTAATTGTTTTTTTTGGCAGCCACCATAATTAGACCCAGCAAGGCCTTACCATGTCTAGGCAATTCCGATTCTGTATCATAGCTCAATAAAATAATTTCCTTAGTTATACCAATTTGCTGACACAGTATTTGTGACAGAGCAGCCTGCAGGGAATTTTTAATGTCTGCCACTTCCCAAAAAATATGTTCCCAATTACCCTTTTTTCCCTTTCACACCTCCAACATTTGCTGTCTATCTGAGGAAAAATTCTACTTGGAGTATAAAAATACCTATGTAAATACTTTTAAGCAAAGATCCTAAATCTTATAGACTTTGCTGCATATTTGGGAGACATATATATATATATATATATATATATATATATATATATATATATATATATCCCATTATCTCTTTGTGAATTTCTTATCCAATCTCTATTCGCAGTCCTTTCTATCCTCCTTTGATTAATTATTATAATTACCATGTAATATTTTGTATGCTCTACTAATTATCCCTTTTTTTAACTGCAGCTTCTATTCTAAATTCTACCATGCAGGCAGCCCTTAACCGATTTTTTTTTCTAATTAACCCCTTTTTGCTGGTGGCTGATGTGTTATCTCACAGAGTATTCGTATACTGTATATGTGTGGTGAGGGTCACCACAAGTGTGGTTTGGTACATCCAGGTACACATCTCCCTTACAGTGTTTGTATGTCATATACCTGTTTCAGCAGACGTTGTCACTATTGCAGTTGATCACAGTGCCTTCTTTTCTTCCCTTCCCCGGGAAGGATGTTCTGGAGCATGCTGGGCTTGCTGACTCATTTTCACCCTTCCTCGACATCTCCTTCGACATTTAGATCATTAAGTGATCCCAAGTCATCTAGGTCCCTGTGCAATTCCCCCATCCTTAAAGAAACAGATGTCCACAATCATCTCTGCAAAGTGATGTGCTTGTGTAAAGGAAAAGGCATCCACTTTTCTCCACACTCCCAAGCAGTTTAACAGCTGAAAAAAGATACTTTTCAAGCTTTTTGTAGATTGTTTTGATGTGAGGCATGACTAATAGACTCTGTAGTGCCATCCTCTGCTTTTGTTATGTATCTTCACTTTATACGCAATGGATACAAACTTGGGATGAGCTTCTTAAGTATATCTAATATTTCACAAATATAAAAGTAAGTTAGGACACAACACGTGCACTTAAAGAGTCTGCTATATTGGAATTATATGCCCTAAAAAATAAAGTTGTTTGCTGTCTAAAGTTTTGCCAAAGTTACCCTTGTCTGCAGAAGATACCTTTAAATGATCCAAATTCCAAGATATAGCATAAATATCAAAACTTAACATTTCTTTTGAAGTCAAAAAATAACATCTGCAGATCTATACCAAACCACCTGATCTGAGTCTGTGTTAATTTTTTTTATTTCATTAAATATAGTACAGTGTAGTAATATAAAACTCTTCACAGTATGACCAAACAATGCATTTCTATAAATGGCACAGGTTTGCAACTTTGAAAACCTCATAGATATATACTTTAAAAGTTGAATCTATATAGTTAGATTCAGATGAAAATGTACAGGGCAGGAGGGATACAAAGAAGTACCTACCAGGATTCTTATAGTTAAATACCAGAACTGAAGAAAAAAATCATTAGCGTACAAGATCCTGTGACACTAGTGTGTAAACAATGTAAAAGGAAAAATCTTTACTGAGAAGCTTTTCATCAACATCAAAGCATACAAGTTTTCTTCACACTGAAACGTTCCCACAGCACTGATCAATAATTTGTTATAGCTGTGCATTCTTCTGGGTAACAATTTCCTCAGTTCTGTTGAGAATCAACTGAATAACACAATTCCTTGAGATGAGGTATACATAGCACATACTATAAAAGTCAAAACAGTGCAAGAAATTATGCTGCACTGAAAAATGTTTGATTATGAATTAAAAATACAATACCCATTATAAGCAAATTGTTTATACAAAGGGTAGCTGTACTTAAGAATCTCTTCATTCAGAATGTTAATCAGCAACAAAAACTTTGAGCTCTGTTCTTTCATTATAATCTTCACCCACAACAGTTGTTGACATTGGCAATAATGACTATGATGTAATATTTTATAACTGTACTTTTTTATTGTACTTAGAATTTGTCTTCTGGCCTTATTTACTGCTGGCTTGGGATCCTACAGCTGCATTAGACAGCTGCATGCAGCATACGTGTAACAGCCTGGAAATAATTTCATGACCTTACAGATACTGATCAGGTTAATGGTCAGTCATTCAATTTAGCAGGGAACAAGCTATAAACCTGGGTAGGCCTAAGATAAAAATAATTGCCCTATATGCACAAATTAGTAAAAGATAGCTTACAGCCTACAGGGTCACTCTAACAGTCGATTGGAACACGTAAAAGAGTGCGAGTTTGACAGCAAGTTTGCTTTGCACTTTTTATTCTTTTTTTCAGCTGCAAATTTAAAAAAAGCAAGTCAAAGAGTGTAATGCTAATTCAATATAAGTAAATTAATAAATCCATAACACTTTATCCTCCCACTAAGAATGATTTCTTCATTACTCAGAAGCATCAGTAGAGCCTGTAAGGCATAAACAAAGGAACGCAGGAACAGTACTAGGGAATTGATCACAAGCGCTGTAGGATGCCCAGCCATATACACCTTTAAGCTTCGGCATCCCTTTTCAAGGACATAATAGTGCTTATTTGCATATTGAGCGGGGTAGTATATGGCAGTCTTGGTATAAATTTGTCTGTCTACCCAACCATCAATACTAGCTTTAAATGTAGCCAAAGAAGTACTTTGTTTGACCTATAGTGGTAACTTTTTCCATAGACATGGGATATACTAAGTTAGGAACATATCTCTCCTGCATGTCTGTTTTATTGGTTGGTGTAGATTTAGGTCCCTAGTATGAGTATGTGTAGAGCTACTGGATTTGCAAAGAAAGGGAAGATAAAATAGTATTGGGCCTTTTATGGCTCAAAAAGCAAGGCACAGGTCACTGCAGAGCACCTTCAGCTACTGAGTATAATGAGAGATGTGTGAATCTGTCAGGACAGCTGGAAGATTTAAAGCCTTTGATTTTCTTGGTAAGGTATCTTTTGGGCCTTTCTAGCTCAACAATATGCTTTGATTCATACATACCAAAGGGGGCATTGTATTTAAATGATATGTCTAATAACAGATGCGTACAGTGACAAAATGACTTATTTGAATCTTGATGACATTCCCTTGGAAATTAACTGGGCCAGATAGAAGGATTTCCTGACTATATTAGAAACATAATGATAAAATGAGTGAAAATTGTCCACGTTAATACATCTCCTATGACTGTGTCTGTCTGCAGGGGCATAGCATTTCAAACATATGAGATGGAAACAGCTTTTTTACTGAAGGCTACTACACTGCACTTTTTCGAATCTACTTGAAGCATTTCAGTACACCATAAATGTGCATATTCCAGACTATGCTGGAGCTCTTTAGTATCAGTGGATAAGTGGATACAGTACCCAGCTTGCAGTCATCAGCAGACTTAATCAATCACACCTCTGGGATATTGTACTAGATGTATGCAAAACAAATGGCAAACAGGAGAGGCCCCAGTACTGATCCCTGTGGTACCCCACTAGTTACAATATTACATTCAGAGAGGGTACCAACAACTTTCACAACCTGGGATCTGTTGGATATATGATTTGTAATCCAGCAATGCTGATATTTCAGCTGTTTACTGCTACATTTTTCAGTAAATGCTTCAAAGTAGTTTGTCATGTTATTAAAGTCACGAAGAAGGACATTTTAATGCCCTTAAAGCAAAGAGTAAAAAGACAGAACAACTTTTAACATACTGCTTTGGACATGGACAGAAATAGGTCCTTAACCTGGAATATTTTCAACAGTTTTTCGGCTAGACATGTAGCACAACTGTCACTGGTGCCAAGAAACTTTGAATTGAATCTTTCATATATTAAAATAGATTCATTTAAATAGCTCCGGAAAAGTCTAGAATGTTAATGCTTAAGAGATAAATTTGTACTGGGAACTTGATGCTTTGACACAATAATCTTATTAAGGATATGGAGTCAGGGTATATCATAAATAAAAATAGCAGAAGATCACCAGCTGACATTTCAGCTACCTGCAGCCTCCTGCTTATATAGGTTAATATACTGAGAGCACTCAAAGTACTGCCCCACAGTTACCTAACTTCTACAGCAACAGACCAGCTTCCCCAAAATCTTAATCCTTTTTTTAATGTAATGATAACAAGTAATGTTGTCAGTCTGGAAGATGTTGAGGACGAAGGGGCGGTTGTTGGTCTACAGTGTGGATGAACCGTTCCCCTTCATATGACTGAAACTACAAAAACCTGAAAAGTCAAAAGCCTGAAACTCAAAAGCCTGAAAACACAAAAAATACATATACTGACTTTAAACAACAGAAACCATATTAATTTTCACTAAGTATAAGCAGGGGGGTGAGCCCCCCTGCACCCCTCACACCCCCCCTGCTACTTAAATATATCAACTCTAGGACTGCACTTCATTACACTAAGTTCTTTACCACTATGGAGATGATGTAATTATTCCCTGCTATAATGGCAATAAAGCCTCCAATGTGTTTTTAAATGCATCACCAAAAATGTATGCTTTAACCCAGAATAATTCACATATTATAGAAATAGCTTACTAAATATTGTAAGTCTACACAACAGTAGTACAAAAATTTATAAGCGTAATAAATTACTTAAGGAATAGCTAAATCATGATCGCAAACTGGATACTACATGCTAATGAATATTACTAAAACCAACAGAATGTTCAGACTGTCATACAGAGCTAAGCATTATTCTATATTATAAATAAGATATGTCTTCTCATCCTCTTCAGGCCCACACAATTTATTATGCAGCCATGTGCTATTCATAAACATATCCCAATATTCCATTAAAAATATGAAATTTATCATAACATAGCTTGTTTTATGCCGAGACTTCTACATCATTCTTACCACTCTGACACCCTGACATTACTAAAACACTGTATCCTTACCACGAAAATCACTCACATCCAGATAAACATAACCCACAGAATAAAGCAATAGCCAGCTGCTATACAAATCCAGCCTCAATACCAGCATCTCATAGACTCCAATCAGTTTCATAGGGAGCAGCCAGAGAAACTGTGGCAATAACTGTATCATGATTTTCCCGAAAGGTGAGAACTAGTTGAGAAAATCTGATTCTGTATCATTCATTATCCAGGTTCCTAAATATATAATCCAGCTAATGTGCTGAAGCTGAGGTATTAAGGAATGAAATTACAACTCTGTGATACCCTGTACATCTACTCAACTGATAGCAGAAGAAAAGTTCCTGTCAAACACAAGTATAACACACTTCCAAACAGGGATAACCATATCTATAATATAATACACATAAAAGTGCAATAGACATTGGTCTTTGGGAGGTTTAAAAAGATCCCTTTAACCCACACTGCTCCAATATCTTCAGAAAGGCCATCTAATTATAAAAAGGAGAGTTATTAGTTGTTTTAGAGCAGCTAATAATGATAGAAGTTTGAGCATATCCTGCTTCTGAATGAAGCTTTCCAATCGAGATGATAGGGACAGTTTTATTTACAGGAAAATGTAAAAAAAAAGACTAAGCGGATGTTTTTTCACCCATTACAAGTGGTTCAAACAGTTTATAAGTTAGCTTTTCTTTACACCCTTTTGATGCACTGATGGCCTGAGCAAAAATCATTCAAATCAACAGGAAAGGAAAACTCGGACCATTTCCCAGAAATGAAAAAATACACACCACAAAAGAATTCTCATCCAAAAAAACACAATACTGCCTCCACAATATGAACCACACAAGGAAAACTGATCATGAAAAATGTATTCTGGTACCTCGGCCTTTTCCCTTCAAGGAATAATACAACAATGAAACCACATCCCTTTATACTCCAGATACAAAACACAATTAAGTCATTAAACAATTAAGTAATTAAATAATTAAATAATTTAATGAGGTTGTTACATATTAAGGAAACCCACAGTATGAAAAACAGTATAAACAAATTTTAAAACAGGCAAATATAAATACCTACTCTACCAAATGCAACCCTCACAAAATAATTATTTTACAGGGTGATATTACTGTTCAACAACTACTGTTGTGAACAACGTATGAAAATTAATGATCATCCGGCATTCAAGTGTATTAAGTTCCCTTTTAAAGTTTCCTATATTAGCTGTAGGTCATGCTAGAATACTAAAAAACAAACTGCTAGATGACCTTTCATGTTTAGACACGAAGTGAGCAGCTACCGGGCTCTCCAGTCTGTGCCTTCTGATGCCTCCTAAGTGCTCCAAGATTCGTACTTTAGCCCTCCTAGTGTTTTGACCTATATACCAACAAGTGCAAATACATCCACTGCCAATAATATAAATCACACTGCAAGAGTTGCAGTTGTAGTATTCCTTGGCTGAATACAATTTCCCATTGATTTTGCAACCATTCAAATTCCTAACACGATTACACACTGAAGAGTTACCACATTAATAAGTACCCACTTTACTATCCGTCTTAGCTTTAGAAATGTTTTTATTGAGTAACTCCTTTAAGTTACTGTATCTGCTGTAAGAGAAGGTAATATGTTTAGGAAAAAGAAAACCAACAGAAACATCCTCACAAATGCATTCCGAACCTGTTTAACAGTTTTCTCCAATAAAGAAGAAAATTTGGAATATCTCGTGACAAAAAACAACTTTTCAAAATGTTCATCAATTTCCATATGATTCAAAATGCCCTTAATGTTACAATGGCCCCCTCCCTGTACCCTCTGTCTAGCCCTATGTAAAATATGATCCACATATCCTCAAATATGCAAGCATTCATGCACCTCATCCAAATATATATCCCTATGTTCCACTTCAGAAGTGTTATTAAAAATTATTCTGTATTCTCCATATGGCAAGGATTCTATTAAATGGGGAGGGTGCATGCTGTCCACTTGTAAGAAACTGTTGATAGCAGTTGGCTTCCTAAAAGGTTTATGCTGAATTCTCTGCCTGCCATTAACATAAAATTCAACATCCAGAAATGAAATGCTATGTACCCTGATGCTCCAAGTAAATTTTAAACCATGGGGGTTATCATTAACCAGTTGCATGAACCCCACAAATTTATCTTGTTCACCCTTAGAAATAAAAATTAGGTCATCAATGTATCTTTTGTAATATATAACATTGTTCAAAAAATATTCATTCAGTATCATGAACTGCCTCTCAAAATCCTCCATGTATATTATGGCACATATGAGGGGGCAAAAGCTGCCCCCATAGCTGTACCCTTCTTTTGCAAATAGAAATCATCCTTCCACATAAAATAATTACGTGTCAAGCCAAACCCTAAAAGTGCCAGCAGAAAGGACGACTGAGGTCCCTGTCCCAGGACTCTGGCTATAGCTTCCATACCCCACCTTTTTTCCATGTTGGTATACAAAGCACTTACATCCACCATTGCCCAAAAGTAGTCCTGTTTCCACTCTAAATTATACAAATCCATTCAGACCTCATTAGTGTTATTAATATGAGAAGGAATCAAGGTCAAATATTTTTTAAGATATAAATCCAAAAAGAGGTTAACAGGGTCTAAATATGAACCTATACCAGAAATGATAAGTCTACTGGGGGGGTTGTTGAACTCTTATGAACGTTGGGGATGGCATACAAATAATGGTCCCTAAGCTCTTTAATAATTAACTTTTTAATATCCTTAGTTTTTAGGAAGCACAACCTCTCCCCACGTTCCAAAATTTCACATAATTCCTGAATGAAACCTTTAACAGGATTATTGGGTAGTTTACTATAATGATCTTCTTTGAACAGAATCTGATGAATCATTTCATCATACTGCGTTCTGTCCATCACTACCCAATTGCCCCCTTATCAGCAGGTTTGAGGTACCAGAATACATTTTTCATGATCAGTTTTCCTTGTGTGGTTCCCATTTTCCAGACATGTTTGATTTCTTTGAGACTGTCAACAAGGCCTTGGATGAGGAAAAGTCAGTACATACTGCTTACCTTGACTTGGCCAAGGCCTTTGACACAATCCCCCACTCGAGCATCACTGAAAAGCTAACACAACTTGGCATAAATCCCTATCTCATCAGGTGGGTGGCCTCCTGTACTCCTCCCTCATTAGGCCAATAATTGAGTATAACACCCCATCTGTTATGTACCTCTCCAAATACCTGCACCAACTGGAAAGGCCGCAGAAATACCTCACAAAGAGAATCCATGGCCTCCAACACCTGTCCTACATGGACAGGCTCAAGTCACTATCACTCTACTCGGCATCATACAGATTGCTCAGAGGTGATCTGTGTCTCGCCTACAAGGCAAATATCAGATCCTGTCTTACTAGAGAGGCTCCATATCTGTAAGTCAAACTCCTTGTGCATTACCAGCTTGAAAGGCCTCAGTCTAATATGCGACATCAACAAAACCTGCTGGAGATACAGGTTTGTCTCTCAGAGGCTGCCCCGTCTTCAGAATAGACTTCCCATACATGTCAAACATAGTACCTCTCTGACCCTCTTCAAGCACAACCTTGATGAGTGGAAGGGAAACCACAAATTTGTCGCAGGGGTTCCACCCGTGCCCCTTATTGACAGAGGTGACAAGTGCTGTCTGATGTTTCTTTTATGGGTATAAACTCTTGGCTGGGCTTGTAAGAGCCCCAGGGCCATTAACCTAGTAACCTCCTATGATCCTATGATCCAATGGTTCTGAGTTTTTCTTTCCTGTGCAGTTGTTAATACAATACTTTGTTTATGGTTTGTATTTCACTGAATAAAAATTTTAATTAAGGAAAAAATAATTCTTACTTTTTCTTTCAAGGAATAAATAAATTGTATCCATGGCTTAATGTTCAAAGTTGACAAAACAGCAATTCCCACTAAACTGAGGAGACAAATGCTTGTGAGGAATCATAAATCTTATCTGGAAATTGCATTTGCCTTCTAATTCACCCCCCCAAAAAAAAAGATAGTCACCTTCTGTGCACCCCTCTAATGTTAGACTAGGATGAAAGTGAAAGAAAAAAAAATGACAACAGTCATAAACTGTATATCAACTTGTTGCTGTCATACATATACATAGCATAACTCCTTCCTCCTATCACAAAAGAAAGCTACCTTCTGTGTAGACCTCTGATGTCAGACCTGGGCAAAACTGAAAGCACAAATGGCCACAGTAACATATTTCGGCTTTGCTGCTAACAGACAGGCACATGTGTAGCATGCCCCCCCCCCCACAAATGATAGCCACCAGTATACATGTCTGATACTTTATTTGAGGAAAGTTAAAAAAATGATGGTCCCCATAATATATTCCAACTTGTTGCTCCACGTCAGTGTACTGCTCCAGTCAAGCTATAGCAATTTTGTATGCAAACCTCTGAGGTTTGATTGCAAATAAGTTAGATAAATAATAACCAGTCTGCCCGTAGCTCCCACACAAGCTATAGTGAACTTCTATGCACAGTGTTAAGGTTTGATTGTGAGGAAAGTTAAGGAAATAACAACCACATTATCACCAGCCTCCCACATAAGCTATATCAACCCTTTTGTGCATATATCTGACGTTTAAGTGTGAACAAAATAATAGAAATAACAATCACACTGTTCATAGCTTCCACATAATTTATGGGAACCTTATGTGTATTTCTGAGCATGGCTGACCTTAAACTAGGTGAGCCCAGGGAAGAGGTTCAGGATGGGACTTCTCTACTAAGCCTGTATCAAGATACTTTTCTATACCTAATGAGGTCACTAGAGAGCCAGAAGTTCTGAGGGCCTCGATGCTCTGTAATGCATTTTATGTTTTATTTTGATATATAATTCTATGTTAATTTTTCTTTTAGTGCTACCCAGAAGAGTTATATATGTACCTCCAGCATTGTGTGCCTCCACAGATAAAATTGGTTATGATACGTTTTCATGCATACACATACTCACATATATACACAAATTATCAATATCCTTGACAAACAAAACCAACAAAGACACAAACACACACACACACACACACACACACACACACACACACACACACACACACACACACACACACACACACAAACACACACACACACACAAACACACACACACACACACACACACACGTATACATACATATATACATACACACACAAAAATGTCACACTGCACACTTCCATCTGTCCATTCAGTGAACTTGAGTCACATCAGACTCCTATAGTGACTCCAGGAACAGCTGATGACATCCACAGAGTTTACTAGCCAAGTTGGGAAATAAAGTATATTGCCAGGCCTTTCTTCCATATAACATACACACAGTACATGCAGTTATGGACAATTTAGGGTCGCCAGTCCACATAACACATATTTTTTGAATCTGGAAAAAAACTGAAGTACCCAAAGAAAATGAATGTGAATACAGGGAGGACCTGCAGACTGTGCACAGAAGGCACCCTAACAAAGAATTGAACCAGAGTACTTCTAGCTGAGAGGTAATAATGCTACTCAGTATGCCACAGTGCCTCCATAGAATATTACTTACAGACAATTCAGATTTTATAACCCAGCTGCTACATGCCTTTGGAATGTGGGAGAAAACCTGAGTACTCAGATAAAATGCACGCAACACAGGGAGGTCATGAAGACTCAGCATAGAATCCACCACAGCCGAGAACTGAACTTTTCTCTGAGCTGACAATGTTACTCACAGCACCACTGTGCGGCACTACACGGTTACCTAACAGGCAACTTGGGGGAATGCTATTTCACCTGAGAGTATTAGAATACCCAGATCACCTGGATAAACCCCATGCAGAGGCAGGCAGGCCATACAGCCTCCATACAGAAGAAACAGCAGCCAAGAACTCAACCAGAAAACCAAGCAGTGTCAGATGACAATGCTTTTCATTGCGCCATTGTGCCAATGATCAGTTGCTGTAACACACATTCTATCCAGCCTTATTGTTTACGGTACAGACGTTCAGTTGTGACAGAAATTAAATGAGATTAAAGCCAACTTGTTACCCTTAGGTACACCGCAGCATCACCCCATGCACACATACATGCATAAGTCACGATGATAATTTTACATTAATTTCAGCAAAATCCAACACATTGTGTTGCACTATTCCTGCCATGGTACAGTAGTGGCATGTAATCAAACAAAAGCAGTGTAGTTTTATACAACCAGGCAATAACCAGCCACAGTCTAAGTATCCCAACCAAAAATAATGGGGGCAAAGGCCTAAGCTCTTGAACAAATTACAGACATTGTTGTTATACACACAGAGTGTTGCTAGTATAACATATTTTGCATTTGCACACATTTTATGAAGAATATAAAGTCTGAATCAAAAATGCCTGTCATTATTGTATGACTGCAATCTTCAATGGTTTGCTAAAAAAAAAACACAAATGTTATGATTAACAGACGAAAAATCTGAAGTAATATCAGGGACAATCTGTGAAATTTGAGACAGTTTCAAGCTTACTTTTTACAAATACATGTAGTCCAATCTGCCCACTGCCCATAATATCTGGCTGCCTCCGAGGAAAAAAAAAAAATGTTCCTGCTAATATCCAGACCATCTTTTCCTGCTGTTTGCTGTTCTTACTGCAGTGATTCCATTCAGTCCAACGCTAAATATTTACAGACTCTCAGGTCAGTCCAATCCATGCTCTACACAAAGAATCCTGATTTGTTGTTTAGCTCATGAGTGGGACCAAGCCAAAACATCAGAAATCACAGTACTTTACTAATAGGGGGCCACAGTCATGGTTGTTTCAAAGAGGGGTACCATGGCAGCAATATTTTTTTCTCTTGGGAAATAAATTAAAAAATGTACAAGCAGAAAAGTACCCTTGGCATAATGGTACCCTAATCAGCTGTCTAGTTAACCTGTCTGTAATGTCAGGCATGGTTTCAAGAAATTCTTGATTAAAGTAATTAAGAGCTGGAGGATACCACCAATGACAGCAAGTTTTACAGGATTTAGACACCTTGCACTGCATTCCACAATCAACAAATAATACCTGGCAATCTCTATTGGATGAGATTACTGTCACTCTGTCAGTGAGTCATTTCATTGACAGGGTGCAGTGTGCAGGAGTTAGGATGAGTGGATGTTTGGTTGAGTGTGTGCAGTGTTGAAAAGAGAAAGTTCAGTTGGTGAAGGTAAGTTTTTGTGTTTGGTTTTAATGCCAAAACTTTTGGGTTTACCAAAACTTTCATCATTGGGAGTATATGAGTGTTTGTGGATTAGGATAACAGTAAGAGCTAGGTAAGGGAACAGATTCAGTGTTTTGCATGTGTGCTGCTTGTGATGTATGTCTGAGTGTCTTGTGAAGTAGTAGTGTTACAGAAAGGATTTTTGTAAGGTAAGGTGTAGGTTAGGATTACAGGCAGGGTTAGGATTAGTGTACATCTGTAAGGTGGGACAGGGAAACTAACAATACCCCTACCCCTAACCTTAACCTTAAAACTTACCTTCCAGGAAACCTGTCCATAACACTATCACTATTCAGATGAATTTGGTCTGAATACAGTCGTAAGACTATGGTTCACGAATTGCTATAGGAAAGTGTTTGTTTCCTTTTGTGATCTTTTTCATGTTTGCAGTTTTGGATTTTTGGTAAGTTGGTTTATTGAAATGTAAGCATTGATCAACATCTCTCTCTTTTGTACTTCTCTGTTTTGATGCATTGTCATATGCTCATTAGTTGGTATACCATTTATTTATTTTACAATTGTTTATAGGAAAAGTCCAACTGGGACAGACCCCAGTTTCAGCGGCGGCCCAGGGATAAATGCTTCATACTAGATGGGGCGTCGAGGATTCACACACTTTGCCCTGCACCCACAGGATCACACTGATATCAATATACATGTTTAAACCATGGACACGTAGATGGTGCATAATAAAAATAACCCTGATGTCTTATGACTTTACTGATGCTATTGTTTTATAATTGTAAATGTTTTATGTTGTAAATGTGCTTTGGTCTTAAAGCACCATAGTCAACTTGAACTTGAACCCTGACTACTTCATGAAGAAAAGCATCACAATGAACACTGGTATCACCAGTTATTTCACCTAGAAGCATAAAGAATACCCCACAGATTCCAGCATTTGAAGTAACTTCAGTAACATATAAAAAGTTGGCACAGAGGAAAGGCAATAAACAACTTCATCTCATATCACAAACTATATTACAATGCACATCAAGCTTATTGCATTATGGGATAGCTTGATTCCTAAATACACATTATAAACACAATAACAACAGTTGATGTTCCACACACCAGGCTAAACAAGGAGAAGGTTATTGTCAGCTGCCTGTCAGGTGCCAGGATCCGCCACATAACGCATACACTCAGGTCACTCCACAACAAGTACAAATATGACTCTGTCATTGTCCATTTTGGTGTGAATGACTTGAGACATACCTCCCTGGACTACATGAAAGGAGACATGGAGGAGCTGTCCGATCTTGTAGCCCAGGTAGGTATGACCCTAGTCCTGAGTAGCATCCTGCCATCACCCAGAATTATACCACAGTACAAGGACAAAATGACTGACTTCAACAATTAGCTAAGCTTCTGGTGTCATTCTAAGGGGATCCAGTATCTGTTTGCCTGGGATGACATGATCGATAAACCACGATGCTTTGCCAGAGATTGCCTGCACCTATCGCCCTTGAGATTCAGGATACTGGCTAAAGCTCTTGCCACCCCTATAGTGCATTTTTTAGGCAAGATTCAAATGACAAATTCATGACCGTAACAGGTACAAGCAAGCAAAATCTGAGGGTAATGCTACTTAATGCTAGAAGTCTAAACCTCAAAATGCACTCACTCGAGGCACTCCTTAAAATGGAGAATATCGACATCTGTGCAGTGACATAGACCTGGTTCAAGGCTCCAGAGAGCACCCCTGCATTACCTGGCTATAATTCATACCACACCTTTCGGCCACCTAACCTGGATCGAAGCACTAAAGGCAGAGGCATGTCCATATTCATTAAGGATATCCACACCCCCAGGCTAGTTGCTCAGCATAATGCATCTGAGATTATCCAAGTGCAACTAACTCTGGGCAAGACCACAATCCAAATTGTAGCTTGCTACAGATCACCCACCATGCCCCAGAATTCCCACTCCTCATTTCTTAATATACTGGAAAATATTAGGGTACAACCTAACACCCTAATAATGGGCAATTTCAATTACCCCACCATTAACTGGGAAAACTACTCATGTACCAACTCTTGTGCTCAACGTTTTCTGGAATTCATAAATTCCAACGCCTTGGATCAGCTTATCCACACCCCCATCAGGGGCAGCAATATCCTAGACCTGGTCATTATCAACATGGGCAACGCAAATCACCCTAGACATCTACATCCCACCCCCATCCCCCATTAGGGAAATCACAGTAAAAAATTTCTCCAAAGCCAACTTCACGCTTCTTAAGACAGAAGTGGCAAACTTCACGACGCCCATGCTGATGAACAATAAAGGTACGACTGCTGAATCCTATACAATTGCACTTTATAAGCACTTACACAAGTGCATGGATCATGCAATCCTTAACAGAACCAAGATGCTATCCTCCAAAAAAAAGGAAGCCAATCTGGTGATCCCCTGCTATAAACAAACTCTACAGCAGAAGAAAGAAACTGTTGCAAAAAAAAGTAAAATCCCATGATTGGAGGAACTCCATGGTCAGCCTAAGTAAGAAGCTGAGATCCCTCATAAAATCCTCAAAAGCTAGTTATGAAAACAAAATTGCCACTGATTCTAAAGACAACCACAAAGCATTCTATAGCTATGTCAAGAATCTCAATGGCAACACTCAGATCTGCTCTGAGTTACAGCACAATGGCTCTAAATATACAGAACCAACTGATATTGCCAACATCCTGGCAGATAGGTTCAGTGCTAACTTTACTCCTCTCTCATCCCCTAAAGGGCCCATCTCTATACCGGAAGAATGCAAAGTTCCTGTAATCACAGCTGCACAGGTAAAAAACGCACTCACCAAAGCCAAGAACACAGCATCCATGGGACCTGACAACATGCCAGGCTGCATTCTACATGAACTACAGAACTAACTGGCACCCCACCTAAGTACCATGTTCAATCATAACCTCACCTCAGGCTTTGTGCCCACTGAATGGCGTAAAACAATGGTTATCCCACTCCACAAAGGGGGGAGCCACCACGGACCCCGGGAACTACCGCCCCATTCGCCTGATGAGCCTGGGCTGCAAGGCTATGGAATGTATCATCATGGAACTTATAAACAATGACATTGGTAATCTCCAAACTCTTGACCCTACCCAGTTCAGGTTTGTAAAAGGCAGATCATGTCTCCTAAATCTGATAGACTTCTTTGAAGTGGTCACCAAAGCCGTAGATGAGGGTAAGGTGGTTCACACAGCCTATCTAGATCTCGCCAAGGCTTTCAACACCATCCCTCACTTTGTAATTATAGATAAACTCACTAAACTAGGTATAAATCCCTATGTCACAAGATGGGTTGCCAACTGGCTCACTGACAGAACCCACACTGTGAAAGTAGCAGACTCTAAATCCAACTTCAGACCAGTGACAAGTGGAGTACTACAGAGTTCAGTCTCAGGTCCTCTCCTGTTTGGTATCTACTTCTCTGAAGTACAGGCTAACACAGAAGGTCTTTGGCTAACAAAGTTCGCCGATGTCTGCAAACTAGGACCCATAATCAAAACTCCTAATGATGTGGACATCCTACAAAAGTGCCTCACTGAGACAGATGCCTGATGTCAAAGCCATGGCCTCAAGCACAATGCCAAAAAGTGCATTGTCATCCCTTTTGGTAAAAACTCTGTACCCATGAACTACCACATAGGCGGTAGTCTACTTAACAACAAAAGTGTGCTAAGAGACCTTGGGACACAGGTGGACAGTAGTCTCTCCTTTGATAATCACATCACCACAGTAGTCAGGAAATCCTTCTACGTGGCACACCTCATCACAAAAAGTTTCTCATCCAGGAAAAAAGGAGTCATTGTTCCCCTCTACTCATCACTCATTAGACCCATTATAGAGTACAACACCCCTTTTGGTATGTACCTCACAAGACATCTACAACAACTGGAAAGGCCACAGAAATACCTCACAAAGAGGATTACCGGCCTCAAACAGATGCCCTACGCAGACCGTCTCAAAAAACTCCAGCTTTACTCTGTTGCATATTGCCTACTCAGAGGTGATCTCTGCCTAACATACAAACTAGAGCTGTTGGACATGCTCCATGTAAAGAAATCCCAATCCCTCCAAGCTACACGCTCTAAGGACCTAAACCTTGTCACCAGGCTAAACAAGGAGAAGGTCATGGTGAGCTGCCTGTCGGGTACTAGGATCCGCCACATAACACAAGCACTCAGGTCACTCCAAGGCAAGTACAAATATGACTCAGTCATTGTCCATGCTGGTGTGAATGACCTGAGACATACCTCCCTGGACTACATGAAAAGGGACATAGAGGAGCTCTCTGAGCATGTAGCCGAGGCTGGTATGACCCTGACCTTGAGTGGCATCTTACCCTCATCAAGAATGATGCCACAATATGAAGACAAGATGATCAATATCAAAAATTGGCTTAAGTATTGGTGTCATTCAAAGGGGATCCAATGCATGTCAGCCTGAGATGACATGCTCGACAAGCCACGTTGCTTCGCTAGGGACGGCTTGCACCTGTCACCCCTGGGCTTTCAGATATTGGCAAAGGCTCTTGCTACCCCCATAGTGCCTTTTTTAGGCAAGGCTCAAAAGACAAACCCACTTCCATAGGTATCACAAGGGATAAGAAACTAAGAGTAATGCTACTCAATGCCAGAAGTCTAAACCTCAAGATGCATGCACTCGAAACTCTCCTTAGCATGGAAAACATCGATATCTGTGCAGTAACAGAAACCTAGTTCAAGGCTCCCGAGAGCACCTCAGCACTACCAGGTTATACCTCATACCATGCTTTTCGGCCCCAAAACTTTGACCGTATCACAAAAGTAGGGGGAGTATCAATATTTGTCAAAGATACCCACACCTCCAGGTTGGTGGCACAGCACAAAGCATCAGAGACTATCCATGTGCAACTAACAGTGGGTAAAACTGCCTTCCAGTTTATAGCCTGCTACAGACCACCCTCCCAAACCCAGGAACCCCACTCGGCCTTCCTGAGAACACTGGAAAATATGAAGGTCTCTCCAAACACCATTATATTGGGTGACTTCAACTACCCAAAAAAAGACTGGGAGCATTACTCTAGCTCCAACACCTAGCCCAAAGGTTCCTAGAATTTATAAACTCAAATGCTATGTAACAACTTGTTACCACTCCCACAAGAGGGGAAGACATACTGGACCTGATCATCACCAACATGGGGACTCTATGCTCCAGACCAGAAGTGTATCCCTCACTGGTAAGATCAGACCATAAACTAATCTCACTGGATATTCACATCCCGACTCCACCCCCTGCCCTGAAAACCACAGTGACAAACTTCTCTAAAGCAAATTTCACACTCCTCAAAACCGAGGTGGAATCCTTCAAAGCCCCCAGGCCTGTGGAAAATACGGCCCAGACTGCAGAATCCTTTATAAACGCATTCTATGAACACCTTCAGGAATGCATGGATCATGCAATCCCAAATAAAACCAAGACCCAATCCTCCAAAGGCAGACGTCCTGTCTGGTGGACCCCAGCCATAAACAAACTATACAATAGAAGGAGGAAGCTACTACATGATAGAGCAAAATCCCAAAAAGGGAAGGCATCTCTGATCAGTATTAGCAAAAAACTACGGGCACTCATAAAATCGTCTAAGGCCAGCTTCGAGAGAAAAATTGCACAGCACACGAAGGATAATCACAAGGCTTTCTTTAGTTATATTAGGAACCTGGGTGGGAATTCCCAGATTTGCTCAGAATTAGTCCAAAATGACAAAAAATACACAGAACCCACAGACATTGCTAACATCCTAGCTGACAGGTTCAGTGCAAACATCTCTCCCCCCTCCCCACCAAAAGGGCAAATATTTATCCCAGCAGAGTGCTGCCCCCCTGACATCTCAGATGCTCATGTAAGAGCTGCCCTCTCCAAAGCAAAAAACACAGCATCAATGGGACCAGACGGTGTCCCGGGCTGCGTCCTACATGAACTCCAAGAAGAGCTAAACCCAAACATAAAACTACTGTTCAATCTCAGCCTTACTACAGGATATGTACCCAAAGAGTGGCATACAGCAACAGTGGTTCCTCTCCACAAAGGTGGTGTCTCAACAGATCCTGGAAACTATCGCCCCATAAGCCTGACTAGCTTGGTGTGCAGAGCTATGGAAAGGATCATCATGGACCTCATAAATAAAGATATTGGGGACCTACAGACACTGGATCCTACCCAGTTCGGCTTTGTTAAGGGCAGATCCTGCCTCTTAAACCTGGTTGATTTCTTTGAAACAGTCACCAAGGCCATTGACGAGGGGAAGGTGGTCCCCACAGCCTACCTGGACCTCGCAAAAGCCTTCGATACAATACCCCACTCAGGCATTATAGATATGCTCACCAGCTTAAATATAAACCCCTATGTCACTAGATGGGTTGCAAACTGGCTCAAGGACAGAACCCACATGGTTAGAATTGCTGGAGCCATGTCAGACTCCAAACCAGTTACAAGTGGCATCCCACAAGGCTCAGTCCTGGGACCTCTCTTGTTCGGTATATATTTCTCGGAGGTACAGGCCAACACGGAAGGACTGTGGCTGACTAAGTTTGCAGATGACTGCAAACTGGGCGCCATAATCGACTCTCCAGCCAACACAAGCATCCTCCAAAAGGGCCTCATAGAAACAGACAACTGGTGCCAGAGCCATGGCCTCAAGCTAAATGCCAAAAAGTGTATAGTCATCCCCTTTGGCAAAAACAAAGTGCCCACAAATTACCACATAGGTGGTAATCCATTAAGTACAGAAGAAGTAATTAGGGACCTGGGGACCCAAGTTGATAGCAATCTCTCATTTGACAACCACGTGGCCAAAGTGGTTAGAAAAACATTTTATATAGCCCACCTAATCATGAAGGGATTCACATCTAGATCAGGGGAGGTCATCGTGCCTCTTTACTCATCCCTCATTAGGCCCATAATTGAGTACAATGCCCCTTTTGGGATGTAACTTACCAGACACCGGCAGCAACTGGAAAGACCCCAAAAGTACCTCACCAAGTGGATCATAGGGCACAAACACATGCCATATGCTATCCGGTTAAAGAAACTCCAGCTCTACTCAGTGGCATACCGCCTGCTCAGAGGCGATCTGTACCTGACTTATAAAGCCATGTCCAACCCAGAATTAATGGACATGCTGCACCTCAGAAAATCCAAATCCCATCAAGCTACGCGCTCAAGAGACTTGAACCTCAGCACTGAAATAAATAGGACATGCTGGAGGGACAGATTCATAACCCAGAGGCTCCCTTCACTCTGGAATAAAATCCCTGTCCAGGTTAGGCAGAGTCCCTCATTGACTCTCTTCAAGAGGAATCTTGATGAGTGGGTGGGAGATCGTAGGTTTACCCCAGGTATCACTTCTGTGTCACTGTCAGACAGAGGCACAGTATACTAACCTCAAAAAAGGGCATAGCAAAATTAATTTAAAATGGGTGGCCAAAGCCAAACACACTCTGGCTAGGCTTATAAATGCCCTAGGGCAGATAGCCTAGTATGAACCTACGAACCTATGAACCACAATAAACAAAACATGCTGGAGGGATAGATTCCTGTCCCAGAGACTTCCCATACACTGGAACAAGCTACCTATCTATATCAAACAAAGCTCCTCATTAGCACTCTTCAAGAAAAATCTTGATGATTGGATGGGAGATAGGAAATTCACCCCAGGGATCACTTCCATGGCTCTGCATGACAGGGCACAGGAAAATAATTTTCTTGGGTGGCAAAAGCCAGGGTACCATTTGGCTAGGCTTATATAGGCCCTAGGGCCAATAGCCTAGTACCTACCTATGAACCTATGAACAAATCCTCCAATGGATCAAACAAACACACTGGAACCAAGCAGCTTAGCAGCCAAACTTTCTTTTGCTTTTGGTACCTTGGCCTATGCCTTCAAGGAATAACTTTATTGCACCAAACAGTTTCATTTATAAAAGTACTTCTCCTCAGTTACACAGTCAGTAATGATTAACTAATCAATTATACAATCAAATATTTTGTTCATTTAAGTGTACAAGTCTCAGATTATTTTTAAATTACAATTTCAAATAAATACATATAATATTATTACAAAAACCTTCATAAACATTTCTAAATATTCAAGTTAACTTCCAAATTCATCCCCTTAGGCTGTATAGTTTTATAATTTAAAATAAATTTACTTTGGAGCTCCAACAACAAGTGCATGAAATTTGAAATCTCCCCTCTACCTAACTGGCAGGTTATTATCTTTGATCTTGCAGCATCTGAGATAGATAAGTAATTTTCAACAGTAATGCAATAAACTTTATATGCAAGAAAAAAAACAGTCTTTTGTCTGCCCACTGGATTCAGTTGCGTTCATGATATTCAACACCACTTTGAGTAGTTCTAATTGGACTGGAGTCTGTAGAGAAAAATGGCTTAGATGAATAAATAAAACATTGAGTTTTGTTTAGTGTTGCTCATTGGAACAGTCTGTTCAAAGTTAGGAACAGTCACACACACATTAACAACAGTCAAATTTAAGACAGCCATAACTGATTGCTTTCCAGTCACGGGGATTGTTCTGGCATTGAAATATCTCATCCTCATCCTCATCCAAATCATAGGAATTAATCAGTTGAGCCAGTGGATTGTGACCACTCTGGAACTAGAAATTCTCTAGCCCCAAGAGGTATCCTGAGAATCTCTCACATGCCAGCACACTTGCAATGCACTCTTTCCTTATCTGTGAATATTTCTGTTCAGCATTAGTTAGCATTTTGGAGGAATAAACAACTGGCCTTAACACTTGCCCATGTAGAGTAAAGCACCATCTAGGCTATAGTTACTAGCATCATTACTCATAGCTGTTAGTTTTGTGACATCAGAGTAGGCAAGACCTGAAGTATTCATTAGCATTTAATTTTACTTTGCTGAAGGCTTGGGACTGAACTTTCCCCTATGACCAGCCTATGGCTTTCTTCAGTGAATCAAATAATGGGCATTGCTCTGTATACAAATGTGATAAACTTTGCCCAAGAAGTTTAACATACCTAGGTCCTGATGTAGTTCAGTTGCACAGGTCTGATTCTTTAGGTCTGTTATTGTTCTGACTTTGCTTAAATATATGTCTGATTTCACAAACACATATACTGTGAGTGAAATATTGAATCCCCAACTTTATAAAACAAAATGTGCTGATTCAGTTTCAAAACTGATTTTTAATAGTTTGCAACACTGCCTCTAACCTTGTGTCTTGTGTTTCCTTATCAGGACAAAACACTAGCACAACATCCATGCCAACAATGCCTCCATTCCTTTTTAACAACTTGCTCATCTCATGTTGAAACTTTTGTGGCGCTGAAGCTATGCCAAATGGCAATCTGTTAAAGCAAAACCTTCCAGTTTGACTAGGAAAGTTGTTAGCTTTTGGCTATCTCTCTCTGTCTCTCTCAATCTCTCTCTGGTGTTCTCTGTTAAAACCTACTTATCCATCTGATGAGGAGAGCAATTGGACACTAATCAGCTTAGATGCAATACCCTCTAGGGCTGGTAGGGAAACCTCTCTCTCATGAATGTGTCATTAATCTTTTTCACATCTAAGTATATTTGTGCATTGTCATTGTTCTTAATGGATGTTTCTGTAGGAGCACACCATTCAGTCTGTTCAAACACATCTTCCAATTATACCACATTTGCATTTGACTGAGTTCTGTCTTTACTTTGGGCAACAATGGAAATGGCATTCTTCTGGTTGTGATCAAGGCATTTGCAATAACATTTGGCTTTATCTATATCTTTATTGGTTCACAGTTAAGCATACTGACTTCCATACCTCTCAAATTCTATGAGTTGGGCAAAGCACTATGATTTTGGCAAAAAGACTTACCTTTGTTCCTCCTACATTTACTGATCTTCCTCATAAAGTTAGACCTGATTATGGATGCATACTTCATTAAATAAATAAATGAAGCCTCTATAAAAATTTGTAAAGACTCCCTATGATTAATTATGTAGGGCCTGGTATAATGTGAGAAATAATAACACGGTTCTCTTTCTGACCTTTTGCTATGATTCTTAAAAGGCCACTGCTATGCCTTTTAATGCTCAGAGATTGAGAGATATGCTGAATTCATAAACACATCCTCATTAATTTAATTTATTCTTGCAATCAGTCCTAACTTGCATGCCACAATTCTTAGCTCATTCATGTATGGACCTTCCAGTGCATAAATCCAGCATTCATATCTGTGCCCGTTCCACTCAGACATGGCTAGAAATCTACCAATGCACTTAAGTTTGCCAGCAGTGCAATGAATATCCATTTCTGTTTTAAGCAAGTGTACATGCTTTGAGGTTTTCCTATTAGTACATGTGATATCACAGTAACATTAGTCATGCTATCTATTTAAACGCTAACTGGGGTTCCATGCATCTGGAGTTTGACTTGTCAGTCTGATTCAATGTCTGGCATAGCTGTCGCTGAAACCAGAAGAAAACACTTTCCGAACATGTTTCTCAGTTTTATTCTTAGCAACTACTTCTTTTGCTTGCTTTGTTTTACAAACAACAGCAACATGTCCAGTCTTGTCACATTTCTTACACTTTTTGCCATGTCCAGCACATTGCTCTGACTCAGCATGTAAATGGTTACATCGTGTGCATTCGGCAAGCTTGCATTCACTCTGAGTCTCATAAATGTGCTTTCTTTGGCCAGTATCATGCCTTTTATTGAATTTGCTGTTATCTATGTGCTTTGCCTAATGCTTATCAGTCATAATGTTCATGTTAGCATTTCTTTCTCTTTACTAGCAATCTGAATTGCCTTTTCCGAACTTTAATTTACTTCTAGCTGTCACTTTTGAGACACTTCAATATCAGCCAGTCCAATCACATTTCTAGCCCTAATTTGTTCATCTTTAAATTTGTCAAACCTAAAGTTTTCAGCCAGTTCATATAAGCAGCTGATACTAGCTTCAGCACTGTACCTGCTTCAGCATGAACACATCTCTGAAAATGAGTCCTTTTCTGTATATTGTTTCTTCTGCGGACAAAGTGTTCATTAAACTTACTTATAACACTCTTGCACTCAGAAAACAATATGGTGTACATTGTTTCTGCTTCTTTGTTCATACTGTATAAAAAACTTTTAATTGAATCTCTTCACTTCTTTAGCCAGTCAGACTGTAATTTAAAAACACGTGAACCTCTACTTCCATGATGGCCAGGCAAATGGATTCACAAAGCCAAACACTTCTGGTGTGTTAAACTTGACAATTTTCAGTAAAAAATGGTTAGGCTAAAAGTCTGATATTAAGTAAAATGACAATCTTGCAAGGTTAAATGGCTATTTTCCATTTAGAAATTACTTACTCTGAGCTTAGTGGCATTCACTTGACTGGTCCAATTTTCTGGTCAGAAATGACATTTTTCACCATTTTATTCAAAAAATATCCTTCCTCTGACATCATGTCATTATGAGCACCAATGGTTACCCAATCATCTCATTCAGTGATCACCAATGGTTACCCAATCATCTCATTCGGTGAGCACCAATAGTTAATCTCATTCTGCAGCATAAAGAGTGACAGCAAACACCAGCACTTGAAGTAAAAACAGTAACTTTATTAACACGTAAAATGTTAGCTTAGCAGTCTCACATCACAAACTCTGCACCAAATGGCACACCAGACTCAATGCATTGTGGGATAGTTTGATTCTTAAAGATGCAACAGTATACTACTCAGCCACATTATAGACATACGACAGCTGTAGTCAAATTTTATCATCGCAAGGACACATTACTTCTTTTCAGAGAGGGACAAGATGCACTGCAGGTATTGGAGGACAAATAATTAATGAAAACATGTTTTACAAACTCCACTGCATTTTTTGTTTGTTTGTTTCCCCTTTTCTTTAGAGAACTGTCTGGCTCTGTCTTCCTGTCTTCCCTCATCTCCAAACAGATTTGGTTGAGTACCTGTCAACTTTAACTCCTAGAAGATGCTTTGTTTTCATTCCCCTTCTATCTGCTTCTCCTTTCTGCATCCTACATATTTGCTTCTCAAACAGAAAACATTGTTGACTACTAATTACAACATAAGCAAATATTTATTTAGGTATACCTCTTTGTGTCCTACAGTACAACAAATATAACCTCCTATGGTTACTTCCTAAGGTCAGCTAAATTTACAAGGCATGAGTAACAGTGTGCCCTCTAATTAACAGGATCATCGTAAATTTTGTATTTTTTTTTTTTAACAGAAGCCAATGTCAACATAGCAAATTCATTCAAATGCTTCTGTATTCCTCTGTGGGAAAGGCATACATGGAGCAAGTTTCTTTAAATGCCTTCGATAGGAAAAAAAGAAAAATAATGGAATCTTAAATATCGTGCCATCTGCCTTTACAGCTGTGCTAAACAACTGCCTGACAGCGTTTTATGGTGTGAGCATTTTACCAGTGTCCCACCTCCAATGCACGTGTTTGCTACTCTTTGTCATCATCATCATCAACCCCATTTTTCTCATTTTTACATGGGGTTGTGATGTCATAGCAACATTCATCACTATGACCATTTGCATCAATCCCTGTGGCATCTTCTTTTTATGTGAAATCTCCGGATGGTTTTGTCAAATGGATTATTTACAGCAGTTATGAAAATTAGAATATCTGTTTATTTGCATAAATATCATAAAAGGCTGTGCGGTACAGCCTAGTAGTGTATGTTGTCACCTAGCCAGTGCTATTTCATTGAATTAGCCAGAGTTCAGCTGTGCATCCCATGATACTTTGTTGCAAATCCATTTCTCTAAGGCCTTGACCAAACTAGCTTAAAATGGATCCATAGATTTAAATGGTTGTAAAACACAATTGCTTAACTGTCTTTTTCTGGGTTGAAACATTAAAGACAGATGTCCTCACAAGGCAGTGTCCTGACTCCAGTTCACTCTTCCTAACAAGTTACCCTTAATGAACTTTCTTTTATACACTGAAAACTTTGATGTTTTTTAAGGCAGTCCTTCATGTGGCAGTGTGCATAACAGCCTCACAATCAATAAAATTTTCCAAAACAAAAGTTTATGCTTTAGATATGCAAAAATTACTACCCTTACTCAGACATCTAAGCAAATTAAACTATACAGTAGGCAGTGTTACTGAATATATCCACCAATACAAACACTGTGGTCTCTGGACACAAACTTTCCTCTCTCAAATTAGCAAATCTATATGAACTTCGCATCACCTCTAAAAACTTCAACGCCATACAAAATCATCTTACAAAGGAAACATACAAACAATGTTGTAATTGTTACATAATCCCTTTGTTAACCTATGATTTACCTGTTATTACCAACTTTTTAAAAACATTACCAAAGTTTAAACTTGTCAAAATAAAGCTTGCAGATTTATGTGTTTATCAGCAAAAAATGAACACCGTCTTACTTTGCAGAAAGGTATTATTCTTCCTGTCAAAATCCGTAACCAGATTTTAATTGCAGTTATCACTTTCAGTCTAATCAAATTAAACCATTGCCCTTCTCTACCAAAAACAATGACACCTAGGCAGCATTCCGGAGAATTCCATTCATCAAGTCTATCACAGTCTATGCCGTGCATTTATCACCACCTCCTCAGCTGTACGTCTACACCCTCCTACAGCTCAGGAACCAAATTGTGTCTCTCACCGCTATTTGCAGTCATAGAACAAAATAAAGAACCAGCATTTAAAAGTCTGCAAAATTCCATCTGTTTAAACTAGCCACTTGTACCTGCTGCAAACCTTAGTATACACTTAAAACATAGTTTATCTAAATCCAATACACTGCAGTAAACCTCAGAAGTTGAATGTGTGATATGAAATTGCATAATGCAACATTCTGATTTATCTAATTCATTCTTTCTCAAGTGCTCCAGTTACCGGCATGTCCCAGGATTTAATATAATATAACCATTTTTCATATATTCAGTTATATAAATATTACACACTTGTAATATTAAGTCCTCTGAATACAGCTTAATGTTTCTGCTGCAATCATGTAGCACACACAACTGAGTAAATCACATCTGGGCCAGGACTTCATTTACTGTGTCCTCCCTCACTTTCTTCAATCTTGTGATGTTTCAAACTACTTATCCTACGGTAATAATGATTATTTTGCACATCCAACCCTTTACATTCTCCATAAAAACTTTTATCTGTCTTAACTGCAGTGTTGGGAGGCTGATAAATTTGTTTCCTTCAGCTGTTTGAGACAGCATTGCTCATTTCACATATGGTGAAGCCCTACTGCTTGGGTTTCTGCAATGCTCCATAGTGGAGCACTGTATGTGGGGGGGAACATGTGTGTGTGTGTGTGTGTGTGTGTGTGTGTGTGTGTGTGTGTGTGTGTGTGTGTGTGTGTGTGTGTGTGTGTGTGTCTTTGTTTGTGTGTGTGCGCACATATGTCTGTGTGTGTGCACGTAAATCTGTGTCTTTCAGTGTGGGCTCAAAATGTCTTCATTTCTATGTGTTCAAGATTGCAATGCCTTGAGAAAAGTTTTGCATTTTAAGTCATATTTTCTGCAAATTTCAGTGACCTATGTATGATAATAAAAAGTGGGGAGTGGAGGAGCTTACCCTCCTCAGAAATGTTTCTGTAGATTTTTACTGGCTGCAACTGCACAATCAGCTTCAAATTGCTTTTTATTTAGACATATCTGTATTTAGCTGAAGTGTTTGTGTGGTCTGCATTGCTCTGAATATCATTCATCTCTGACTGCATTTAATTTTGATTTGAAGCTGTTTATTTAAGATTTGATCATTTGATCACTTCTATTTTGTATATTATACTAGTATTACATTTGTTTTGTTTTAAGTTTTCTATTCTGTTGGAGTGTTAAGAGTTTTTGGCTAGGGTTAGTTTAAAAAGTTACTGAAGAATTCCTGTGCAAACTGTGAATAGCTTCAGTTAATTAGTGGGAGGAGCTGAGAGACAACATTGCTCTTTTATTTAGAAATATCTGTAGTTAGCTGAAGTGTTTGTGTGATCTGCATTGCTCTGAATATCACTCATCTCTGACTGCATTCTTCCTCTTCCCACCCAGCCAGTCCTTGTTGTGTTCTTAAATTTAGTTGCTTTTAAGTTGCTCGCCCCTACTACAAATCTCATTTTGGACACTCCTCCCAGTCCCATCTCATCAGCTCATTCTAGTGAATAGAGATAAATCATTTGGGAAGGCCTACCCCCTTAGTTTCTCAACCTTGAATTATCTTGTTTCATCCCTTCTCACTTAACCTACAAAAATGCACTTATTCATCTGCTTTTACTGTATTGTGTTTCTTCCTACCTTATTGCTTTATTTTGCATTTGCTGCTTGTTCTTAAAACTACTCAGTTGCATTTATTCTGCTGCATTTATTACTGCTTGTCAGAAGCCTGCTTAAACTGTAACTGTTATTCTAAGCCTTTTGGTTTAAGCACTTGGACTTCCGGCCAGTTGTTTTACAATAAGAAGGTTTGTGGTCTACACTCTTGTGGCAGGAGCTGTAGCTTACATCGTTCTAAGTTGGGAATTGCTGATTGAAGGCTTAGTGTCTGTTATTCTAAAAGTGTCTTAGTTCTGGTTTAAGCACTTGGGCTTCAGGCCAGTTATTTTACATTAAGAAGGTTTGTGATCTACACTCTTGAGGGAGGAGAGGGTAGATTCTGCTCTTCTGAGCTGGGAATTGTTGGTTGAAGACTTATTCTGCCTGCCTATTGAACTGTTTCTTTCTGAAATTGGTGCAGCTTGTTTGCTGTAGTATAGACTAGATTCAGACCTGCTGAATCTAGCTATGTTTATATAACCTGAGCACTAATCCAGACCATCTTTTTTTTGAAGAGGGTTCCCATGCACCATAGTGGCAGGAGTGTGCACTTAGAACTTGTCTAATTGAAGACTGCTGGAACAGGACTCAGTTTGAGCTTTTTAATTGGTTAATTGTTTAATTTGTTTAAATCAGTTTGCTCTTGTTTGCTTCTGTTATATTTAAGTATATATCTGTTCTCCTTTGTTAAATTGACCTAAACAGAGTTTAAATATCTTTAGCATAGGCTGGTTACAGGTTTTGCTGTATCCAGATCTGTGTCTGTGATTCCTGAGTTTCCTGCTATGCCATCTTGTATTAGCCGGGGCCTGCCTGCACTTAATGGGAGTAAGTGAACTGGTTTGAACTGCTCTGGCATAGGGTGTTGAGCTTAGAGCTCAGGGACAGCAGCTGACTGGTCAGTTCCACTGTTTCTATTTTACTTTCATTGTTGTGGTATTTAAACCCAGCATTTGCATGAGTTTGTGCTTGTTTGCCCATCACACACCACCACTGTGCTGTTATAACCCTTTGCAAGGTTTCTCAGTTGCATTTTTCCCTTACCAGCACTCCTGCATAAGTAAGGCTCTCACCTGCAGCTACTGTATTGATTTTATCCAGGCCTACTCACACCTATAGGTACTCTCTTCAGAGAGTACCCACTCTACTATCCATGATCTCTCTTCCACAGATTCTGATAACCATGGATGGACACTTTCCTATGGTTTCTCCTGCTTGTCTGGTTGATATGGGCATCCTGAGACAGTGTAGTAACTGCCTTATGTACACAGACAACACTCTAATGCTGCCACCTAGGAACACAACATGTGAGAGATGCAATTACATTAAGAACCTAGATTCCTTGCTGTTTCAGTCACAAGCCAGTACATCTGGCACTGAGAAGAATGTCTGCACAAACACTACAAATAACCACACCTCTAACACCACCCACATCTATACAACACACTCCTACATATGTGGGGGTTCTCAACAAAAACATACCTAAACAAATGAGATCTCCGAAGCAAAAACATGCATGTACATCACAACCCATAGCACCAAGCATCACAAACAGTACACACGTCTGTGTCTCATAGCCTCTAAGGCCCAGCCACAAATCCAACATACTAATCATAGGAGACTCTACTGTGAGACACACAGATGTGACCCTCACCAGGCTAGACAAAGGGAAAGTCATGGTAAGTTGCTTGTCAGGCGCTAGAATCCATCATATCATGCATGCACTCAAGTCTCTTAGCAGCAGGTACTGTTATGACTCTATCATAGTTCATGTTGGTGTGAATGACTTGAGATGTACCTGTCTGGACTATATGAAGACAGACATGATTGAGCTCGCTGAATATGTGTCCCAGGCAGGTATGTCCCTAGCCTTAAGCAGCAGCCTACTATCACCTGAAATGATGCCTCAATGCAAACAGAAAATTATTGACTAACATTTGGCTTAGTTTCTAGTGTCATTCCAAGGGGATCCAGTACCTGACAGCCTGGGAGGACATGACTGACAGACCAGGATACTTTGCCAGAGATAGCCTTCATCTGTCTACCCTGGGCTTCAGGCTTCTAGCAAAGGCTCTTGCCTCCCCTATAGTGCCTTTTTTATGCAAAGTCATGAGCACAAAATTACCAACATGAAAAATTCCTCTAAAGAAAATTTAAAGGTCATGCAGCTAAATGCTAGGAGTCTTAACACGAAACTGCAATCATTGCAGGCATTCCTTGCCCTGGAGGATGCTGACATTTGTGCAGTCACTGAAACCTGGTTCAAAGCTGTGGAGAGCACCCCAGCCTTCCCAGGTTACTCAATCTACCATTTTTCAGACCCCAAATTGAGGGCTACAAAGCCAAAGGAGGTGGCATTTCTATATTTATCAAAGCCATACACACCTCTAGGCTGGTCAAATGGTATGATGCACAGGAGATACTCCAAGTGTAGTTAACTATTGACAAAACACTTATTTAAACCATAGCTAGCTACAGACCCCCAACCATGACTCAGGACACTCACTCCACCTATCTGGACTTACTTGAATCCATCAAGATTCAACCCTGTACCCTGATCCTGGGTGACTTTAACTACCCAACCATAGAGTGAAAGACCTGTTCTAGCCCATACATGAACACCTAGAAATTCCACAATCTTGTCAATGCCAATGCATTGGATCAGCTGGTTGACACCCCTACGAGAGGTGAAAATATCCTGGACCTGGTCCTAACCAACATGAGTAGCCACTTAGCACTCCTACAGTATCAATCTCCTTGGTGAGATCTGACCATGAAGCAATCACTGTTAAAGTCATCATCTCCCCTGACCCCCCCCCCCCCATCCTTGTCAGGGTGAAACAAAAAACTTTTCCAAAGTTGAATACAATCACCTCAGAGCAGGTATAAGCAGCTTCATGGTCACTCTCCCTTCAAATGAAACTAGCACTAATGTCCAAGCCTACACTAAAAAACTATATGAGCACCTACAAAGCTGTATGGACTCAGCAATACCTGACAGGACCAAATCATCTTCCGCAAGGAAAAGTAAACCTGTCTGGTGGACAGCAGCAATAAACAAACTCTATAATAAAAGGAAAAAAATTGGTTTTCAGTACCAAGATGGAGCAGGTGCCAAATTGGAATTAATCTCTCCTTTGTCTGAACAAGCAAATAAGGTCACTGGTGAAATCCTCTAAGGCTAACTTTGAGTCCAAATTGGCCACATCCACTAAGGACAATCACAAGACTTTCTTCACATATGTCCACAATCTCAAAGGTAACACCCAAATCTGCTCTGAACTGGTGGTCAATAACACCACATACACAAATGCCATGGATATAGCCAACCTGCTGGCAGACAGGTTCAGTGAAAACTTCACTCGCCTGTCAACCCATCAGTAAACCAGGACATCCCCAGCACCTTCTCCCTCTCCCCTCATCACAAGGGAGCAGGTCTTTAATGCCATCTCAAAAGCAAAACATACAGTTTCCATGGGACCTGATAACATGCTTGGCTGTATCCTACATGAACTCAGGCATGAGCTCTCAGCACCATTAGGCACCATATTCAACCAAAGCCCGAGCACCAGCTCCATCCCAGCTGAATGGCGGGCAGCCACTGTCACCCCTCTACACAAAGGTGAAGCGTCCACTGACCCAGACAATTATAGGTCCATCAGCCTAACTAGCCTGATCTGCAAGGCCATGGAATGCATTATCATGGACATTATAAACAAGGACATTGGCAACCTCCAAACACTTGAGCCTACACAGTTTGGTTTAGTCAAAGGAAGAGCATGCCTGTTAAACTTGGTCAACTTCACCAAAACAGTCACCAAAGCCATGGACAAGGGGAAGACAGTGCACACTGTCTACCTTGACCTAACTAAAGCCTTTGACACTATTCACCACTCAGGCATAATTGATAAGTTCTCCCAGCTAGGCATCAACCCGTATGTTACCAGATGAGTAGCTAACTGGCTCACTGATAGAACCCATTCAGTCAAAAATAGGGGAAGCCACTTCTAGTAGTAGACCTGTAACGAGCGGTATACCCCAAGGATCAGTCTTGGGGCCTCTACTGTTTGGGATTTACTTTTCTGAGGTACTAGCCAAAACCAGTGGTCTGTGGCTGACCAAGTTTGCAGATGACTGCAAGGTGGGTGCTGTCTTAAATTCTCCTAGTGATGTGAACATCCTCCAACAGGGCCTTACCCAAACTAATAACTGGTGCCAGAAGCATGGCTTCAAACTGAGTCCCAAGAAATGCATCATTATCCCCTTTGGGGAAAATGGCATCCCCACTAATCATCACATTAATAACAACGTACTAAGCACCCGATCAGTCGTGAGGGACTTGGTCACCCAGGGTGATAGCAACCGGACTTTTGACTACTACGTTGCCTCCATTGTACAGAAGCCTTTCTACATGGCCCACCTCATAAATAAGGCTATTTCATCCAGGAACAAGAAGGTCATAACATCCCAGTACCCCTCCCTTATCAGATCTAGTACTGAGTACAATGCCCCCTTCGGCATGTACCTTGCCAAGCACATGCAGCAGCTGGAGAGACCACAGACGTTCCTTACCAGGAAAATCAAAGGTCAAACACCTATCCTATACAGATAGGCTAAAGGCCCTGTCCCTCTACTCAGTCTTGTACAGACTGCTCAGAGGTGACCTGTGTCTGGCATACAAGGCTATCACAGACCTATCCTTGATAGAGTTGCTGCATGTCCATAAGTCAAACTCCACTCATGCAACCCTCAAGCGAGGCCTTAACCTTGTCTGTGACATTAGTAGAACTTGATGGCAGGATAGATTTATGTCCCAAAGACTTGGGTGGAATAGACTCCCTCTCCATGCTAAGCAGAGTATCTCTCTAGCCCTCTTTAAGAGGAACCTGGATGACTGGATGGGAAACAGAAAATACACTCCTGGGATCCTACATGTGACCGTGCTGGACAGGGGAAACAGGTGCTGACTGTGAGGGAACCTGGGCCAAATTCAACCTATAAGATAGAAGAGCTACGATTATACGTGTTTGTGTTTAGGGTACTGAAGCTGCACTTTCATGCAGCTACAGCTCATCAAAGTACTTTAGAACAGTTTGTTTTGATCTGATAAAGAAGACTCTGATAAATTGTTTATATTCACCATTTTACCCCCTCCTACTATATTGATTTCTGGACAATGTTCTGACTTTCTCTGTACTCCTTAGCCATTCTGTATCCAGTTCCCTTTTTGTTCCATTCTCTGTTCTCAGTAGCCCAAGTCAGTCTAATACCTGTGTACTCAACCTTCCCTAATAGCTTCTGTAATTCCTTCATCTTTCTTCACAATATCCTAGCATTACATAGTACTACTCCCTAGTCTTGGATATTTCTACTTTCCCATACTTTACCAAATTTGTTTAAACATTTGCCATTTTCCTTTTCTGAGATTCTTCCTACAGAATACTGCATTCCCTCTTCTCTTCCCTTTGTATTTAAATATGTTTCCCTCAGGCTATACTTTCTTTCTCCAGAACGGCCATGACAGTCAGTCCAAGAATACATTTCTGAAAACACTTCCAGTAATCTACATTGTATTTGAAGGAACGTAGTGAGTTGCATTCCCTGACGTGCTGGATTAGTTTATTTCAGACATTTGGGAGGCACTGGTTAATAAATCTCTCCTTTGACCATGTTTTATTTATAAGCTGGTGAAGATTTAGGTCCATGGTTCTACTACTGGTGGAGCCGTTGGATTTGCAGAGATACAGGAGGTCCAGGGTAACTAAGTCTTGAATGGTGAGGTAAGCAAGACAAAGAACAACCCTCAAAGGTCTACAAGATACTAAATAAAAGGACAGAGCTTCCAGCCTTCAGGGACGCTGGGCCTGTGATCTTTTTAGTTAGAAGCCTTTGGGTTTCTTTCAAATTGTTTAATATATTTAGAGAGATACATCCCAAAGGAGGCATTGTACTTGATAATTTGTCTGATGGATGATTTGTTTGAGGAAGTGATTCTCTTTAGATGTTGATAATATACCTTTAGCAATTAGCTTTTATAAATAAAATGATTTCCTGACAATCAGTGTTACAAGATGACCAACTAGAGGGAATTATCGGCCCAAGTTCCTACGTCTCTGACTTTTTGTTTTTTAGTAGTTGTGTTGTCTATACAGTATGATGAGGGGAAGGGTTGCCAACCAAAAGTGATGATTCTATCCTTTTTAACTTTATTTGAGCCCATTTTAGTACACCAAGAGTCTAATATGGGGAATTTTGATATCAGAGGTGACTTAACATTAAATCCTGCTTGCTGTCATCTGCAAACTTATTGTTCAGAGAAGTAAAGGCCAAAAAGGAGAAGTTCCATCACTAAGCCCTGAGTTACACAGCTGGTCACTTCATATTTTCTAATGAGGTGTCTGCAACTCACACTAACTTTTAGCCAGTTTCTATCTGCATTACTGATTTGTAGAAGTTATTAGCAATCACGTCTTATCTCTAATTTGTATTATTGTTATTTTTTATTTTTAATCTTGTTCTACATATCTGTGTATTATGTCCTTTGTAGCCATGCATTAGAGTATCTTTGTATTTGTGGAGCTTTTCTCCCCAGATCTCCACTAAAAAAGGACTGCATTCCAGCTAGACCAACACGGTCAACAAATGTCAGATAAATAAATAAATAAATATTATCACATATGGGTTGCTTTTTAAAGCATTATCTTCTATACGATGCCTGCATGTAGAATGGTGTTAAAGTCCTCAGCCAGATCAAAATACACCATGTGTACTGCATGGTTGCCATCTACAGCCTCCATAACACTTTGAATGGTCAATATGTATCAGTTACTGAGTTGAGCATCTGGTAGTAGATGGCAGGGTACCCCAGATGGCTGACCAGCAACAGGTTTTATCCACATACTCAGGTGAGTTGTTTGCCTTCCTTGTATGTTCAAGGAGATGCTTTTAACAGCTGGATTGTGGGTAGTGCTAGCCCTCTCCCTCTTCTGTACAATTTTTACACTATGAGAGTGCAGCAATTTGAGTTATTGGAGCATGTTTGGGACCTGAAGCTCCATGATTTTGTAGGTCAGCATGAGCATGCTGTAGATGTAAAAATAAAGCACCAAATCAAATATATGTTATTGAGAACAGCAGCAGGAGTGGCCTTAGGTCAGCTGGTGCCCTAGGCAAAAGGTCTCCATGGTGCCCCCCAACCCACCACCTGGTGCCCTCATCCTGGTCTATCTACACTATGAACAGCAGCTTGGAAGAGTTCAATTGATTACTTTAGGCCTGGGAGTACTTGTTTTATGGTACTTCCACTCCTAAGCTCAGGTCAGTTAAACTTGGGTTATGACATAATGTTTGCCACTGTCTTCTGTGGATTAGGTATTGCTACCTATGAAAATAAGGTATATGCTAACTGATCAAAGGACCAAACTGTCAAAACATATATGGTCGGCAATTTGGTTCATCAAACCATTCTGACTGAGATTGTGGTGCAGTAGGGATTGGAGAATCTGCCCTATTCCCTTATGTAGTGTGATCTCAGAGTTGGTATAAATAATTAACATGGTGTTTGGAGGTGCAGGGGGGTTTGTATCCTGCAAAAACATCGTTTGTGTTGTTGGTTGTGCTTGTGGCTTTATGTCACTTTTTCAAGTATCTGCATTGTTAACCATATTGTCTTAACCATATGGATTTCAACAATGTTGTTTTTCATTAAACTGACATAAATCCATGAAAATTACCATTTTCAATGTTGTGGGACTTTGCGTAACTTAAACTTTTTATGAGGGACATTAAAGTGGAGGTGGATGTGCTATTTTCCAGGGAGTCTGGAATCTTGTGTTTTGATCATGTTACCTTCATTGTATGCTCACAAAGAACAACATTTTTCTTTTCTGTTATAACATTGTTTATATACTTTATATACTTGGCAATACCTAAGAAATAGAAACAAAAAAACCCTTCAGCAATTGTTTCCTGGAAAACAGAGATGTTAAATAACATGTGAGCTATATGTATCCAGAAGAGTGATGGCAGAGATACATTAGCCTTTATTTTAGTCTGCTATGCCATCCTGTCTGGATAGAGGGTGGGAAGAGGACTGCCAGTGTGCATATGGATTTTTTGTTTGTTGATTTAGCAGTAGTTTTTCTCTTGTGTTAAGTTTGCATTTGAAAATTACAGTCAGCTGCCTGTCGGGTGCCAGGATCTGCCACATAACGCATGCACTCAAGTCACTCCACAACAAGTACAAATATGACTCTGTCGTTGCTCATGTTCGAGTAAATGACTTGAGACGTACCTCCCTGGACTACATGAAAAGAGACATGGAAGAGCTCTCAGATCATGTGGCCCAGGAAGGTATGACCCTAGCCCTGAGTAGCATCCTTCCTTCGCCCAGAATGATACCACAATATAAGCTCAAAATGATTGACTTCAACAATTGGCTAAGCTTCTGGTGTCATTCAAAAGGTATCCAGTATCTATCTGATGGGATGACATGATCGACAGACCACGATGCTTTGCCAGAGATGGTCTGCACCTGTCGCCCCTGGTATTCAGGTTACTGGCTGAGGCTCTTGCCACCCCTATAGTGCCTTTTTTAGGCAAAGTTCAAAGGACAAAACCACCACCATAACAGGTACAAGCATGCAAAAGCTGAAGGTAATGCTACTCAATGCTAGAAGTCTAAACCTCAAAATGCACCCTCTCGAGGCACTCCTAAAAATGGAGAACATCGATATCTGTGCAGTAACTGAGACCTGGTAAAAGGCTCCAGAGAGCACCCCTGCAATACCAGGCTACAACTCTTACCACACTTTTCGGCCACCAAACCAAGACCAAAACACCAAAGGTGGAGGAGTGTCAATATTCACCAAGGATATTCACACCACCAGGCTAGTTGCCCAACACAATGCATCTGAAATTCTCCAGGTGCAACTAACACTAGGTAAGACTGCAATCCAAATTGTAGCTTGCTACAGATCCCCCACCATACCCCACGTTTCTCACTACACCTTTCTAAACATACTAGAAAATATCAAGATAGAACCAAACACCCTAATACTGGGTGATTTTAACTACCCTGCCATTAACTGGGAAAACTACTCATGTACCAACAGCTTTACCCAACGGTTCTTGGAATTCATAAATTCCAACGCCCTGGATCAACTAATCCATAGTCCCACCAGGGGCGCCAATATCCTAGACCTGGTCATTACCAACATGGGAAATCAAGGCTCCACACCTATGGTCACCCCCTCGTTAGTCAGGTCTGACCATAAGCTAATCACCCTTAACATCCACATCCCACCCCCACCCCCCAGTAAGGAAACCTCCATAAAAAAACTTTCCCAAAGCCAACTTCATGCTACTCAAGTCAGAAGTGACAAACTTCATGACACCAATGCAAACGGGAACTGAAAGTTCAACTGCTGAATCCTACACTAAGGCACTGTATGAGCACATCCACTCATGCATGAATCGTGCCATCCCAAATAGAACCAAGATGCTCTCATCCAAAAAAAAGGAAGCCAATCTGGTGGTCCCCTGCTATAAACAAACTTTACAACAAAAGGAAGAAACTGTTGCAGAAAAGAGGAAAATCCCAGGATGTAAAAAACTCTCTTACCAGCCTCAGTAAGAAACTGAGATCCCTCATAAAATCCTCCAAAGCTAGTTACGAAAATAAAATTGCCAAAGATTCCAAAGACAACCACAAGGCATTCTATAACTATGTCAAGAATCTAAATGACAATGCTCAGATCTGCTCTGAGCTAAAACAGAAAGGCATTAAATATACTGATCCCAAGGATATTGCCAATATCCTGGCAGATCAAGTCAGTGCCAACTTTAACACCCTCTCACCCCCTAAATGGCCCATCTCAATACCGGAAGATTGCCAAATTCTGATAATAACGGCCACACAGGTAAAATACGCTCTCTCCAAAGCTAAGAATACAGCATCCTTGGGACCAGATGACATCCCGGGCTGTGTACTACATGAACTACAATATGAACTGGCACCTCTAAGTGTCATGTTTAATCATAGCCTCACCTCAGGTTTTGTGCCCACTGAGTGGCGCAGAGCTAGAGTTATCCCACTCCACAAGAGGGGATCCACCTTGGATCCCAGAAACTACTGTCCCATCAGTCTGACGAGCCTTATCTGCAAGGTCATGGAATGTACTATCATGAAACAAAGACATTGGTAACCTTCAAACACTGGACCCCACCCAGTTTGGGTTCGTGAAAGGCCAATCTTGTCTACTGAACCTGATTGACTTCTTCGAATCAGTCTCCAGAGCCAGGGACAAGGGTAAGGTGATCCACACAGCCTATCTAGACCTTGCCAAGGCCTTTGACACCATCCCCCACTCTGGAATCATAGATAAACTTACTAAGCTGGACATTAATCCCTACGTCACCCAATGGGTTGCTAACTGGCTTACTGATAGAACCCACACTGTAAAAGTAGCCGACTCCAAATCCAGCTCCAGACAAGTGACAAGTGGAGTACCTCAGGGTTCAGTCCTGGGACTGCTCTTGTTTGGCATCTACTTCTCTGAAGTACAGGCTAACACTAATGGACTCTGGCTAACAAATTTTGCAGATGACTGCAAACTGGGAGCCATTACTGAATCCCCAAATGATGGGGATACTCTACAAAAGGGCCTTACAGAAAGAGATGCTTGGTGCCAGAGCCATGGGCTCAAGCTCAATGCCAAGAAATGTATAGTTATCCCCTTTGGGAAAAAACATGTACCCGGGAATTACCATATAGGTGGCAGTAAACTAAACACCAAAAGTGTGATAAGAGATTTAGGGACACAGGTGGACAGTGGTCTCACCTTCGATAACCACATCGCCACAACAATCAGGAAATCCTTCTGTGTGGCACACCTCATCACTAAGGGCTTTTCATCCAGAAAACAGGAGGTCATTGTCCCACTGTACTCATCCCTCATTAGACCCATTATAGAATACAATGCTGTGTTTGGTATGTACCTCTTACGACATCTGCAACAACTGGAAAGGCAGCAGAAATACCTCACTAAAAGAATCATAGGCCTAAAGCAGATGCCCTACACTGACTGCCTTAAGAAACTCCAGCTATACTCTGTCGCATATCGTCTACTCAGAGGCTATCTCTACTTAACATACAAGGCCATGTCAAACCCAGAGCTGTCGGACATGCTACACTTAAAAAATCCCAATCCCTCAGAGCCACACGCTCCAGGGATCTAAACCTTGTCATCACAATAAACAAGACATGCCGGAAGGATAGGTTCCTGACCCAGAGACTCCCCAGACTCTGGAATAGATTGCCCATACATGTCAAGCAGAGTGCCTCTTTGGCCCTCTTCAAAAGGAACCTTGACAATTGGATGGGAGAAAGGAAATTCACCCCGGGGATCACGTCAGTCGCCCTGCTAGACAGGGGTCCAGGGAAGTAAATAGTGTGGGAAGAAACAGCCAGGGAATTGCTATGGCTAGGCTTGTATAGGCCCTAGGGCTGATAGCCTAGTACCAACCTATGAACCTATGAACCTATTTGTATAATAGACACAAAGGAACTATTAGTTAGGATAAGAATTTTTCTAGTTAAGTTGCTTTGAGAAAGCTGGTCTTTGCAAAAACCTGTACATTTTATATAATATTCTCATATATTTTTCTCATTTTTTTGTTCTTTTCTCTGGTTGTAGTGCTTTACTTTGATTTCGGATAAAGCATATAAAGCTGAAAACAAAATGCACCATGACGTTTAACAGTTTTAGCTGAAGGCACTGTCAGAGAGAATAAGAACAAAAGCGGGCACACTTTGAGAATGACATGGGTTCATGAATAGCACAGACATATAACAGATAAATTAACAGTGAATGTAGACTTTGATTTGATTCTTTATTAACTGAGAAGGTGGTTACTTAGTTAATATCATTTACTAATTAAGCATCTTTTTGAAGCAGCACACAGACAGGGACTAGAGGTCAGAAGAGAATTGTGGACCTTGGGCCTGTGAGATACAGAGAGATCTACTGATCCACTGTGCTACAGGCTGAAACAGAGTTGAGCTAGCTGAAGTGAAGAGCAGACTGTGATGAGCTACCCTGTATTTTGTGAAATTGCCTGAAGGGGTGGAGAGCTCTGATTCTGTTGTCTTTGCTGCAGTTCTGTTTAGATCATTTTTGGGACAGGTCCAAAGAATCAATAAAGGAAAGGGATGACCAAAAAAAATCTTGGAAGAAGGCAGTTCCTAAAAATAGTTTGAGAAGCACTCCAATATTCTGTAGCAATGCGTTTGAATTTTAGAAACAGTAAGGCTGGTTTATTAAATGCCTACTTATAAGAAGCAACTCAGAACTTCATAGTTAGAGTGATGCCTGATTATTGTACCAATTGCTGTTAAGGGAGGTGAGAATTTGTTCACAAAATCAGAAAATCAAAGAAGGCTAGATTTCAGTTAAACTCTCCTTCCAAGTCATTCTTCAATTAACACATAATGGCAAAGACTTCATCTTCTATTACTCTCAGCTAGTACTGGCATGTCACTTCCACTTCTATTACACTCAGGTGGTACTGGCATTAGTCTTTCTCTTCTATTATACTCAGGTGGACTGGCATTAGACATCCTCTTCTATTACACTCAGGAGGTACTGTCATTAGACTTCCTCTTCTATTACACTCAAGTGGTACTGGCATTAGACTTCCTCTTCTGTTAAACTCAGGCGGTACTGCCATTAGACTCCCTCTTCTATTAGACTCAAGTAGTTCTGGCAAAGACTTCCTCTTCTATTACACTCAGGTGATACTGGCATTAGACTTTCTCTTCTATTACACTCAGCTGGTACTGGTATTTCACTTGCTCTTCTATTATACTCAGGTGGTACTGGCATTAGACTTCCTCTTCTATTACACTCAGGTCATACTGATATTTGACTTCCACTTCTATTACACTCAGGTCATACTGGCATTTCACTTCCTCTTCTATTACACACAGGTGGTACTGGCATTTCACTTCCTCTTCTATTATACACAGGACATACTGGCATTTAACTTCCTCTTCTATTATACTCAGGAGGTATGAGCATTAGACTTCCTCTTCTATTACACTCAGATGATACCGGCATTAGACTTCCTCTTCTATTACACTAAGGTGGTACTGGCATTGACTTCCTCTTCTATTACACTCAGGTGGTACTGGCATTAGACCTCCTCTTCTATTACACTCAGGTGGTACTGGCATTAGACTTCCTCTTCTATTACACTCAGATGGGACTGGCATTAGACTTCCTCTTCTATTACACTCAGGTCATACTGGCATTTCACTTCCTCTTCTGTTACACTCAGGTGGTACTGGCATTAGACCTCCTCTTCTATTACACTCAGGTGGTACTGGCATTAGACTTCCTCTTCTATTACACTCAGATGATACTGGCATTAGACTTCCTCTTCTATTACACTAAGGTCGTACTGGCATTTCACTTCCTCTTCTATTACACTCAGGTGGTACTGGCATTAGACTTCCTCTTCTATTACACTCAGGTGGTACTGGCATTAACCTTCCTGTTCTATTACACTCAGGTGGTACAAGCATTAGACTTCCTCTTCTATTACACTCAGGTGGAACTGGCATTTCACTTCCTCCTCTGTTACACACAGGAGGTACTAGAATTTCACATCCTCTTCTATTACACTCAGGTGGTACTGGCATTTCACTTCCACTTCTAATATACTCAGGTCGTACTGGCATTTCACTTCCTCTTCTATTACACTCAGGTCATACTAGTATTTCACTTCCTCTTCTATTACACTCAGGTGGTACTGGCATTAGACTTCCTCTTCTATAACAATCAGATGGTACTGGCATTAGACTTCCTCTTCTATTACACTCAGGTGGAACTGGCATTTCACTTTCTCTCCTATTACACTCAGGTAATACTGGCATTTCACTTACTCTTCTATTACACTCAGGTCGTACTGGCATTTCGCTTCCTCTTCTATTACACTAACATCATACTGGCATTTCACTTCCTCTTCTATTACATTCAGGTGGTACTGGCATTAGACTTCCACTTCTATTCCAATCAGGTAGTACTGGCATTAGACTTCCTGTTCTATTACACTCAGGTGGTACAAGCATTAGACTTCCTCTTCTATTACACTCAGGTAGTACTGGCATTTCACTTCCTCTTCTATTACACTCAGGTGGTACTGGCATTAGACTTACTCTTCTATTACACTGTGGTGGTACTGGCATTAGACTTCCTCTTCTTTTACACTCAGGTGGTACTGGCATTTCACTTCCTCTTCTATTACACACAAGTGGTACTGGCATTAGAATTCCTCTTCTATTACATTCAGGTGGTACTGGCATTTCACTTCCTCTTCTATTACACTAAGGTGGTACAGGCATTGGACTTCATCTTCTATTACTCTCAGGTGGTTCTGGCATTAGACTTCTATTATACTCAGGTGGTACTGGCATTAGACTTCCTCATCTATTACACTCAGGTGGTACTGGCATTAGACTTCCTCTTCTATTACACTCAGGTAGTACTGGCATTAGACTTCCTCTTCTATTCCACTCAGGTCGTACTGGCATTTTATTTCCTCTTCTATTACACACGGATGGTACTGGCATTTCACTTCCACTTCTATTACACTCAGGTGGTACTGGCATAAGACGTCCTCTTCAACTACACTCAGGTCATACTAGCATTTCACTTCCTCTTCTATTACACTCAGGTGGTACTGCCATTTCACTTCCTCTTCTATTACACTCAGGTGGTACTGGCATTAGACTTCCTCTTCTATTACACTCAGGTGGTACGGGCATTAGACTTCCATTTCTAATACACTCAGGTGGTACTCGCATTTCACTTCCTCTTTTATTACACTAAGGTGGTACTGGCATTTGACTTCCTCTTCTATTACACTCAGGTTGTACTGAAATTTCACTTCCTTTTCTATTACACTCAGGTCGTACTGGCATTTCACTTCCTCTTTTATTACACTCAGGTGGGGCAAGTATTAGACTTCCTCTTCTATTACACTCAGGTAGTACTGGCATTTCACTTCCTCTTCCATTACACTCAGGTGGTACTGGCATTAGACTTCCTCTTCTATTACACTGAGGTGGTACTGGCATTAGACTTCCTCTTCTTTTACACTCAGGTGGTACTGGCATTTCACTTCCTCTTCTATCACACTAAGGTGGTACAGGCATTGGACTTCTTCTTCTATTACTCTCAGGTGGTTCTGGCATTAGACTTCTTCTATTATACTCAGGTGGTACTGGCATTAGACTTCCTCATCTGTTACGCTCAGGTGGTACTGGCATTAGACTTCCTCTTCTATTACACTCAGGTAGTACTGGCATTAGACTTCCTCTTCTATTCCACTCAGGTCGTACTGGCATTTTATTTCCTCTTCTATTACACTCCGATGGTACTGGCATTTCACTTCCACTTCTGTTACACTAAGGTGGTACTGGCATAAGACTTCCTCTTCTATTACACTCAGGTCATACTGGCATTTAACATCCTTTTCTATTACACTCAGGTGGTACTGCCATTTCACTTCCTATTCGATTATACCCAGGTGGTACTGGCATTTCACTTTCTCGTCTATTACACTCGGGTGGTACTGGAAAAGATTTCTTCTATTACACTCAGGTGGTTCTGGCATTTCACTTCCTCTTCTATTACACTCAGGAGGTACTGGCATTAGACCTCCTCTTCTGTTACACTCAGGTGGTACTGGCATTAGACTTCCTCTTCTATTACACTCAGATGGTACTGGCATTAGACTTCCTCTTCTATTACACTCAGGTCATACTGGCATTTCACTTCCTCTTCTATTACACTCAGGTGGTACTGGCATTAGACCTCCTCTTCTATTACACTCAGGTGGTACTGGCATTAGACTTCCTCTTCTATTACACACAGATGGTACTGGCACTAGACTTCCTCTTCTATTACACTAAGGTCATTCTGGCATTTCACTTCCTCTTATATTACACCCAGGTGGTACTGGCATTAGACTTCCTCTTCTATTACACTTGGGTGTTACTGGCATTAAACTTCCTGTTCTATTACACTCAGGTGGTACAAGCATTAGACTTCCTCTTCTGTTACACTCAGGTGGAACTGGCATTTCACTTCCTCCTCTATTACACTCAGGATGTACTAGAATTTCACTTCCTCTTCTATTACACTCAGGTGGTACTGGCATTTCACTTCCTCTTCTATTATACTCAGGTCGTTCTGGCATTTCACTTCCTCTTCTATTACACTCAGGTCATACTAGCATGTCACTTCCTCTTCTATTACACTCAGGTGGTACTGGCATTAGACTTCCTCTTCTATTACAATTAGATGGTACTGGCATTAGACTTCCTCTTCTACTACACTCAGGTTGTACTGGCATTTCACTTCCTCTTCTATTACACTGAGGTGGTACTGGCATTAGACTTCCTCTTCTATTACATACACATGATATTGGCATTAGACTACCTCTTCAATTACACTCAGGTGGAACTGGAATTTCACTTCCTCTTCTATTACACTCAGGTGGTACTGGCATTTCACTTCCTCTTCTATTACACACAGGTGGTACTGGCATTTCACTTCCTCTTCTATTATACAAATGTCATACTGGCATTTCACGTCCTCTTCTATTACATTCAGGTGGTACTGGCATTAGACTTCCACTTCTATTCCAATCAGGTAGTACTGGCATTAGACTTCATGTTCTATTACACTCAGGTGGTACAAGCATTAGACTTCCTCTTCTATTACACTCAGGTAGTACTGGCATTTCACTTCCTCTTCTATTACACTCAGGTGGTACTGGCATTAGACTTCCTCTTCTATTACACTGAGGTGGTACTGGCATTAGACTTCCTCTTCTTTTACACTCAGGTGGTACTGGCATTTCACTTTCTCTTCTATTAAACTCAAGTGGTACTAGCATTAGACTTCCTCTTCTATTACATTCAGGTGGTACTGGCATTTCACTTCCTCTTCTATTACACTCAGGTGGTACAGGCATTGGACTTCTTCTTCTATTACACTCAGGTGGTTCTGGCATTAGACTTCTTCTTCTGTAATACTCAGGTGGTACTGGCATTAGACTTCCTCATCTATTACGCTCAGGTGGTACTGGCATTAGACCTCCTCTTCTATTACACTCAGGTAGTACTGGCATTAGACTTTCTCTTCTATTCCACTCAGGTCATACTGGCATTTTATTTCCTCTTCTATTACACTCAGATGGTACTGGCATTTCACTTCCACTTCTATTACACTCAGGTGGTACTGGCATAGGACTTCCTCTTCTATTACACTCAGGTCATACTGGCATTTCACTTCCTCTTCTATTACACTCAGGTGGTACTGCCATTTCACTTCCTCTTTTATTACACTAAGGTGGTACTGGCATTTGATTTCCTCTTCTATTACACTCAGGTCATACTGGGATTTCACTTCCTTTTCTATTACACTCAGGTCGTACTGGCATTTCACTTCCCCTTCTATTACACTCAGGTGGTACAGGCATTAGACTTATTCTTCTATTACACTCAGGTGGTACTGGCATTTCACTTCCTCTTTTATTACACTCAGGTGGTAGTGCCATTTCACTTCCTCTTCTATTACACTCAGGTCATACTGGAATTTCACTTCCGCTTCTATTACACTCAGGTGGTATTGGCATTAGACTTCCTCTTCAATTACACTCAGATGGTACTGGCATTTCACTTCCTCTTCTATTACACTCAGGTCATACTGGCATTTTGCTTCCTCTTCTATTACACTCAGGTGGTACTGGCATTAGACTTCCTCTTCTATTCCACTCAGGTTATACTGGCAGTTCACTTCCTCTTCTATTACACTCAGATGGTACAGGAATTAGACTTCCTCTTCTATTACACTCAGGTGGTACTGGCATTTCACTTCCTCTTCTATTACACTCAGGTCATACTGGAATTAGACTTCCTCTTCTATTACACTCAAGTCATACTGGCATTTCACTTCCTCTTCTATTACACTCAGGTGGTACGGGCATTAGACTTCCTCTTCTATTACACTCTGGTTGTACTGGCATTTCACTTCCTCTGATATTACACTCAGGTAGTACTAGCATTAGACTTCTTCTTCTATTACACGCAGGTGGTACGGGCATTAGACTTAACTTCTATTAAACTCAGGTGGTACTGGCATTTCACTTCCTCTTCTATTACACTCAGGTGGTACTGGCAATAGACTTCCTCTTCTATTACACTCAGGTTGTACTGGTATTTCACTTCCTCTTCTATTATACTCAGGTAGTACTAGCATTAGACTTCTTCTTCTATTACACTCAGGTGGTACTTTTATTTCACTTCCTCTTTTATTACACTCAGGTCATACGGGCATTTCACTTCCTCTTCTATTATACTCAGGTGGTACTGGCATTAGACTTTCTCTTCTATTACACTCAGGTGGTACTGGCATTTCACTCCCTCTTCTATTACACTCAGGTTGCACTGGCATTTCACTTCCTATTCTATTAGACTCAGGTGGTAACTGGCATTAGACTTCCTCTTCTTTTGCACTCTGGTTGTACTGGCATTTCACTTCCACTTCAATTACACTAACGTCATACTGGCATTTCACTTCCTCTTCTATTATACTCATGTGGTACAGGCATTAGACTTCTTCTATTACACTCAGGTGGTACTGGCATTTCAATTCCTCTTCTATAACACTCAGGTGGTACTGGCATTAGACTTCCTCTTCTATAACACTCAGGTGGTACAGGCATTAGACTTCCTCTTCTATTACACTCAGGTGGAACTGGCATTTCACTTCCTCTTCTATCAGGGTGAACTAGAATGTCACTTCCTCTTCTATTACACTCAGGTGGTACTGTCATTTCAATTCCTCTTCTATTATACTCAGGTCATACTGGCATTTCACTTCCTCTTCTATTACACTCAGGTCATACTAGCATTTCACCTCCTCTTCTATTACACTCAGGTGGTACTGGCATTAGACTTCCTCTTTTATTACACTCAGATGGTACTGGCATTAGACTTCCTCTTCTATTACACTCAGGTTGTACTGGCATTTCAGTCCCTCGTCTATTACACTCAGGTGGTACTGGCATTAGACTTCCTCTTCTATTACACTCAGGTGATACTGGCATTAGACTTCCTCTTCTATTACACTCAGGTGGAACTGGCATTTCACTTCCTGTTCTATTACACTCAGGTGGTACTGGCATTTCACTTTCTCTTCTATTACACTAAGGTCGTCCTGGCATTTCACTTCCTCTTCTATTACACTCACGTCATACTGGCATTTCACTTCCTCTTCTATTACATTCAGGTGGTACTGGCATTAGACTTCCACTTCTATTCCACTCAGGTGATACTGGCTGTAGACTTCCTGTTCTATTACACTCAGGTGGTACAAGCATTAGACTTCCTCTTCTATTACACTCAGGTTGTACTGGCATTTCACTTCATCTTCTATTACACTCAGGTGGTACTGGCATTAGACTTCCTCTTCTATTACACTGAGGTGGTACTGGCATTAGACTTCCTCTTCTTTTACACTCAGGTGGTACTGGCATTTCACTTCCTCTTCTATTACACTCAAGTTGTACTGGCATTAGACTTCCTCTTCAATTACATTCAGGTGGTACTGGCATTTCACTTCCTCTTCTATTACACTCAGGTTGTACAAGCATTGGACTTCTTCTTCTATTACACTCAGGTGGTTCTGGCATTAGACTTCTTCTATTATACTCAGGTGGTACTGGAATTAGTCTTCCTGATTTATTACACTCAGGTGGTACTGGCATTAGACTTTCTCTTCTATTACACTCAGGTAGTACTGGAATTAGACTTCCTCTTCTATTCCCCTCAGGTCATACTGGCATTTTACTTCCTCTTCTATTACACTCAGATAGTACTGACATTTCACATCCACTTCTATTACACTCAGGTGGTACTGGCATAAGACTTCCTCTTCTATTACACTCAGGTCATACTGGCATTTCACTTCCACTTCTATTACACTCAGGTGGTACTGCCATTTCACTTCCTCTTCTATTACACTCAGGTGGTACTGGCATTAGACTTCCACTTCTATTACACTCAGGTGGTACAGGCATTAGACTTCCTTTTCTAGTACCCTCAGGTGGTACTGGCATTTCACTTCCTTTTTTATTACACTAAGGTGATACTGGCATTTCACTTCCTCTTCTATTACACTCAGGTCATACTGGAATTTCACTTCCTTTTCTATTATGCTCAGGTGGTACTAGCATTTCACTTCCTCTTCTATTACACTCAGGTGGTACGGGCATTAGACTTATTCTACTATTACACTCAGGTGGTACTGGCATTTCACTTCCTCTTTTATTACACTCAGGTGGTACTGGCATTTGACTTCTTCTTCTATTACACTCAGGACATATTGGCATTTCACTTCCTCTTCTATTACACTCAGGTCATACTGGCATTTCAATCCGCTTATTTTACACTCATCTGGTATTGGCATTAGACTTCCTCCTCTATTACACTCAGATGGTACTGGCATTTCACTTCCTCTTCTATTACACTCAAGTCAAGCTGGAATGTCACTTCCTCTTCTTTTACACTCATGTGGTACTGGCATTAGACTTCCTCTTCTATTACACTCAGGTTGTACTGGTAGATCACTTCCTCTTCTATTACACTCAGATGGTACGGGAATTAGACTACCTCTTCTATTACACTCAGGTAGTACTGGCATTTCACTTCCTCTTCTATTACACTCAGGTCATACTGGCATTTCACTTCCTCTTCTATTAGACTCAGGTGGTACTGGAATTATACTTTATCTTCTTTTTCACTCAGGTGGTAATGGCATTTCACTTCCTCTTCTATTGCACTCAGGTCATACTGGCATTAGACTTCCTTTTCAATTACACGCAGGTCGTACAGGCATTTCAATTCCTCTTCTATTACACTCAGGTGGTACGGGCATCATACTTTTTCTATTACACTCAGGTTATACTGGCATTTCACTTCCTCTTCTATTACACTCAGATGGTACTGGCAATAGACTTCCTCTTCTATTTCACTCAGGTCGTACTGGTATTTCACTTCCTCTTCTATTACACTCAGGTGGTACTGGCATTAGACATCCTCTTCTATTACATTCAGGTGGTACTGGCATTTCACTTCCTCTTCTATTATACTCAGGTGGTACTGGCATTAGACTTCCTCTTCTATTACACTAAGGTGGTACAGATATTTGACTTCCTCTTCTATTACACTCTGGTGCTAATGGCATTTCACTTCATCTTCTATTACACTCAGGTCACACTGGCATTTCACTTCCTCTTCTATTAGACTCAGGTGGTACTGGCATTAGACTTCCTCTTCTTTTACTCTCAGGTCGTACTGGCATTTCACTTCCACTTCTATTACACTCAGGTCATACTGGCATTTCACTTCCTCTTCTATTATACTCAGGTGGTACAGGCATTAGACTTCCTCTTCTATTACACTAAGGTGGTACAGACATTAGACTTCCTCTTCTATTACACTCAGGTGGTACTGGAATTTCATTTCCTCTTCTATTATACTCAGGTGGTATTGGCATTTCACTTCCTCTTTTATTATATTCAGGTGGTACTGCCATTTCACTTCCTCTTCTATTACACCCAGCTGGTACTGGCAAAGACTTCTTCTATTACACTGAGGTAGTTCTGGCATTTAATTTGCTCTTCTATAACATTTAGGTGGTACTGGCATTAAACTTCCTCTTCTATTACACTCAGATGGTACAGGCATTAGACATCCTCTTCTATTACACTCAGGTTGTACTGGCATTTCACTTCCCCTTTTATTATACTGAAGTGGTACTGGCATTTCACTTCCTGTTCTATTACACTCAGGTGGCACTGTCAAAGACTTTTTCTAGTACACTGAGGTGGTTCTGGCATTTCACTTCCTCTTCTACTACACTCTGGTGGTACTGGCATTAGTCTTCCTCTTGTATTACACTCAGGTGGTACGGGCATTAGACTTCTTCTTCTATTACACTCAGGTGATACTGGCATTTCACTTCCTCTACTATTACACTCAGGTGGTACTGGCATTAGACTTCCTCTTCTTCTACACTCAGGTGGTACTGGCATTATACTTCCTCTTCTATTACACTCAGGTGGTACTGGCATTTCACTTCCTCTTCTATTACACTCAGGTGGTACAGGCATTGGACTTCCTCTTCTATTACACTAAGGTGGTACTGGCATTACACTTCCTTTTCTATTACACTCAGGTGGTACAGGCATTAGACTTCTTCTATTACACTCAGGTGGAACTGGCATTTCACTTCCTCTTCTATTACAATCAGGAGGTACTAGAATTTCACTTCCTCTTCTATTACACTCAGGTGGTACTGGCATTTCAATTCCTCTTCAATTATACTCAGGTCATACTGGCATTTCACTTCCTCTTCTATTACACTCAGGTCATACTGGCATTTCACTTCCTCTTCTATTATACTCAGGTGGTACTGCCATTTCACTTCCTCTTCTATTACACTCAGGTGGTACTGACATAAGACTTCTTATTCTATTACACCCAGGGGGTACTGGCATTAGACTTCCTTTTCTATTACACTCAGGTGGTACTGGCATTTCAATTCCTCTTTTATTACACTAAGGTGGTACTGGCATTTTACTTCCTCTTCTATTTCACTCAGGTCATACTGGCATTTCACTTCCTCTTCTATTAAACTCAGGTGGTATTAGCATTAGAATTCCTCTGCTATTTCACTCAGGTGGTACTGGCATTTCACTTCCTCTTCTATTACACTCAGGTCATACTGACATTTCACTTCCTCTTCTATTACACTCAGGTGGCACTGACATTAGACTTCCTCTTCTATTACACTCAGGTCGTACTAGCATTTCACTTCCTCTTCCATTACACCCAGGTAGTACGGACATTAGACTTTCTCTTCTATTACACATAGGTGGTACTGGCATTTTACTTCCTCTTCTATTACAATCAGGTGGTACTGGGATTAGACTTCCTCTTCTATTACACTCAGGTCATACAGGAATTTCACTTCTATTCTATTACACTCAGATGGTACTGGCATTTCACTTCCTCTTCTATTACACTCAGGTGGTACTGGCATAAGACTTCCTTTTGTATTACACTCAGGTCATACTGGCATTTCACTTCCTCTTCTATTACACTCAGGTGGTTCTGCCATTTCACCTCTTCTTCTATTACACTCAGGTGGTACTGGCATTAGACTTCCTCTTCTATTACACTTAGGTCATCCTGGCATTTCACTTCCTCTTCTATTACACTTAGGTGGTACTGGCATTATACTTATTCTTCTATTACACTCAGGTGGTACTTGCATTTCACTTCCTCTTTTATTACACTCATGTGGTACTGGCATTTGAATTCCTCTTCTATTACACTCAGGTCGTACTGGCATTTCACTTCCTCTTCTATTAAACTCAGATCATACTGGCATTTCACTTCCTCTTCTATTACACTCAGGTGGTATTAGCATTATACTTCCTCTTCTAATAGACTCAGTTGGTACTGGCATTTCACTTCCTCTTATATTACACTCAGGTCATACTGGCATTTCACTTCCTTTTCTATTACACTCATGTGTTACTGGCATTAGACTTCCTTTTCTATTACACCCAGGTCATACTGACATTTCACTTCCTCTTCTATTACACCCAGGTGGTACGGGCATTAGACTTCCTCTTCTATTACACTCAGGCGGTACTGGCATTTCACTTCCTCTTCTATTACTCTCAGGTGGTACTGGCATTAAATTTCCTCTTCTATTACACTCAGGTGGTACGGGCATTAGACTTATTCTTCTATTACACTCAGGTGGTACTGGCATTTCAATTCCTCTTTTATTACACTCAGGTGGTAGTGGCATTTGACTTCCTCTTCTATTACACTCAGGCCGTATTGGCATTTCACTTCCTCTTCTATTACACTCAGGTCATACTGGAATTTCACTTCCGCTTCTATTACACTCAGATGGTATTGGCATTAGACTTCCTCTTCAATTACACTCAGATGGTACTGGCATTTCACTTCCTCTTCTATTACACTCAGGTCATACTGGCATTTCGCTTCCTCTTCTATTACACTCAGGTGGTACTGGCATTAGACTTCCTCTTCTATTACACTCAGGTTATACTGGCAGTTCACTTCCTCTTCTATTACACTCAGATGGTACAGGAATTAGACTTCCTCTTCTATTACACTCAGGTGGTACTGGCATTTCACTTCCTCTTCTATTACACTCAGGTCATACTGGAATTAGACTTCCTCTTCTATTACACTCAAGTCATACTGGCATTTCACTTCCTCTTCTATTACACTCAGGTGGTACGGGCATTAGACTTCCTCTTCTATTACACTCTGGTTGTACTGGCATTTCACTTCCTCTGATATTACACTCAGGTCGTACGGGCAATTCACTTCCTCTTCTATTACACTCAGATGGTACTGGCATTAGACTTATCTTCTATTAAACTCAGGTGGTACTGGCATTTCACTTCCTCTTCTATTACACTCAGGTGGTACTGGCAATAGACTTCCTCTTCTATTACACTCAGGTTGTACTGGTATTTCATTTCCTCTTATATTATACTCAGGTAGTACTAGCATTAGACTTCTTCTTCTATTACACTCAGGTGGTACTGGTATTTCACTTCCTCTTTTATTACACTCAGGTCATACGGGCATTTCACTTCCTCTTCTATTATACTCAGGTGGTACTGGCATTAGACTTTCTCTTCTATTACACTCAGGTGGTACTGGCATTTCACTCCCTCTTCTATTACACTCAGGTTGCACTGGCATTTCACTTCCTATTCTATTAGACTCAGGTGGTACTGGCATTAGACTTCCTCCTCTTTTACACTCTGGTTGTACTGGCATTTCACTTCCACTTCAATTACACTAACGTCATACTGGCATTTCACTTCCTCTTCTATTATACTCATGTGGTACAGGCATTAGACTTCTTCTATTACACTCAGGTGGTACTGGCATTTCAATTCCTCTTCTATTACACTCAGGTGGTACTGGCATTAGACTTCCTCTTCTATTACACTCAGGTGGAACTGGCATTTCACTTCCTCTTCTATTACACTCAGGGCGAACTAGAATGTCACTTCCTCTTCTATTACACTCAGGTGGTACTGTCATTTCAATTCCTCTTCTATTATACTCAGGTCATACTGGCATTTCACTTCCTCTTCTATTACACTCAGGTCATACTAGCATTTCACCTCCTCTTCTATTACACTCAGGTGGTACTGGCATTAGACTTCCTCTTTTATTACACTCAGATGGTACTGGCATTAGACTTCCTCTTCTATTACACTCAGGTTGTACTGGCATTTCAGTCCCTCGTCTATTACACTCAGGTGGTACTGGCATTAGACTTCCTCTTCTATTACACTCAGGTGATACTGGCATTAGACTTCCTCTTCTATTACACTCAGGTGGAACTGGCATTTCACTTCCTGTTCTATTACACTCAGTTAGTACTGCCATTTCACTTCCTCTTCTATTACACTCAGGTGGTACTGGCATTTCACTTTCTCTTCTATTACACTAAGGTCGTCCTGGCATTTCACTTCCTCTTCTATTACACTCAAGTCATACTGGCATTTCACTTCCTCTTCTATTACATTCAGGTGGTACTGGCATTAGACTTCCACTTCTATTCCACTCAGGTGATACTGGCTGTAGACTTCCTGTTCTATTACACTCAGGTGGTACAAGCATTAGACTTCCTCTTCTATTACACTCAGGTTGTACTGGCATTTCACTTCATCTTCTATTACACTCAGGTGGTACTGACATTAGACTTCCTCTTCTATTACACCGAGGTGGTACTGGCATTAGACTTCCTCTTCTTTTACACTCAGGTGGTACTGGCATTTCACTTCCTCTTCTATTACACTCAAGTTGTACTGGCATTAGACTTCCTCTTCAATTACATTCAGGTGGTACTGGCATTTCACTTCCTCTTCTATTACACTCAGGTTGTACAAGCATTGGACTTCTTTTTCTATTACACTCAGGTGGTTCTGGCATTAGACTTCTTCTATTATACTCAGGTGGTACTGGCATTAGTCATCCTCATTTATTACACTCAGGTGGTACTGGCATTAGACTTTCTCTTCTATTACACTCAGGTAGTACTGGAATTAGACTTCCTCTTCTATTACACTCAGGTCATACTGGCATTTTACTTCCTCTTCTATTACACTCAGATAGTACTGACATTTCACTTCAACTTCTATTACACTCAGGTGGTACTGGCATAAGACTTCCTCTTCTATTACACTCAGGTCATACTGGCATTTCACTTCCACTTCTATTACACTCAGGTGGTACTGCCATTTCACTTCCTCTTCTATTACACTCAGGTGGTACTGGCATTAGACTTCCTCTTCTATTACACTCAGGTGGTACGGGCATTAGACTTCCTTTTCTAGTACCCTCAGGTGGTACTGGCATTTCACTTCCTTTTTTATTACACTAAGGTGGTACTGGCATTTCACTTCCTCTTCTATTACACTCAGGTCATACTGGAATTTCACTTCCTTTTCTATTACGCTCAGGTGGTACTAGCATTTCACTTCCTCTTCTATTACACTCAGGTGGTACGGGCATTAGACTTATTCTACTATTACACTCAGGTGGTACTGGCATTTCACTTCCTCTTTTATTACACTCAGGTGGTACTGGCATTTGACTTCTTCTATTACACTCAGGACATATTGGCATTTCACTTCCTCTTCTATTACACTCAGGTCATACTGGCATTTCAATCCGCTTATTTTACACTCATCTGGTATTGGCATTAGACTTCCTCCTCTATTACACTCAGATGGTACTGGCATTTCACTTCCTCTTCTATTACACTCAAGTCAAGCTGGAATTTCACTTCCTCTTCTTTTACACTCATGTGGTACTGGCATTAGACTTCCTCTTCTATTACACTCAGGTTGTACTGGTAGATCACTTCCTCTTCTATTACACTCAGATGGTATGGGAATTAGACTACCTCTTCTATTACACTCAGGTAGTACTGGCATTTCACTTCCTCTTCTATTACACTCAGGTCATACTGGCATTTCACTTCCTCTTCTATTAGACTCAGGTGGTACTGGAATTATACTTTATCTTCTTTTTCACTCAGGTGCTAATGGCATTTCACTTCCTCTTCTATTGCACACAGGTCATACTGGCATTAGACTTCCTTTTCAATTACATGCAGGTCGTACAGGCATTTCAATTCCTCTTCTATTACACTCAGGTGGTACGGGCATCATACTTTTTCTATTACACTCAGGTTATACTGGCATTTCACTTCCTCTTCTATTACACTCAGATGGTACTGGCAATAGACTTCCTCTTCTATTTCACTCAGGTCGTACTGGTATTTCACTTCCTCTTCTATTACACTCAGGTGGTACTGGCATTAGACATCCTCTTCTATTACATTCAGGTGGTACTGGCTTTTCACTTCCTCTTCTATTATACTCAGGTGGTACTGGCATTAGACTTCCTCTTCTATTACACTAAGGTGGTACAGATATTTGACTTCCTCTTCTATTACACTCTGGTGCTAATGGCATTTCACTTCATCTTCTATTACACTCAGGTCACACTGGCATTTCACTTCCTCTTCTATTAGACTCAGGTGGTACTGGCATTAGACTTCCTCTTCTTTTACTCTCAGGTCGTACTGGCATTTCACTTCCACTTCTATTACACTCAGGTCATACTGGCATTTCACTTCCTCTTCTATTACACTAAGGTGGTACAGACATTAGACTTCCTCTTCTATTACACTCAGGTGGTACTGGAATTTAATTTCCTCTTCTATTATACTCAGGTAGTACTGGCATTTCACTTCCTCTTCTATTATATTCAGGTGGTACTGCCATTTCACTTCCTCTTCTATTACACTCAGCTGGTACTGGCAAAGACTTCTTCTATTACACTGAGGTAGTTCTGGCATTTAATTTGCTCTTCTATTACATTCCGGTGGTACTGGCATTAAACTTCCTCTTCTATTACACTCAGATGGTACAGGCATTAGACATCCTCTTCTATTACACTCAGGTTGTACTGGCATTTCACTTCCCCTTCTATTATACTGAAGTGGTACTGGCATTTCACTTCCTGTTCTATTACACTCAGGTGGCACTGTCAAAGACTTTTTCTAGTACACTGAGGTGGTTCTGGCATTTCACTTCCTCTTCTATTACACTCAGGTGGTACTGCCATTAGACTTCCTCTTCTATTACACTCAGATGGTACTGGCATTAGACTTCCTCTTCTACTACACTCTGGTGGTACTGGCATTAGACTTCCTTTTGTATTACACTCAGGTGGTACGGGCATTAGACTTCTTCTTCTATTACACTCAGGTGATACTGGCATTTCACTTCCTCTACTATTACACTCAGGTGGTACTGGCATTAGACTTCCTCTTCTGCTACACTCAGGTGGTACTGGCATTATACTTCCTCTTCTATTACACTCAAGTGGTACTGGCATTTCACTTCCTCTTCTATTACACTCAGGTGGTACAGGCATTGGACTTCCTCTTCTATTACACTCAGTTTGTTCTGGCATTAGACTTCCTCTTCTATTATACTCAGGTGGTACAGGCATTAGACTTCTTCTTCTATTACACTCAGGCGGTACTGGCATTTCACTTCCTTTTCTATTACACTAAGGTGGTACTGGCATTACACTTCCTTTTCTATTAAACTCAGGTGGTACAGGCATTAGACTTCTTCTATTACACTCAGGTGGAACTGGCATTTCACTTCCTCTTCTATTACAATCAGGAGGTACTAGAATTTCACTTCCTCTTCTATTACACTCAGGTGGTACTGGCATTTCAATTCCTCTTCAATTATACTCAGGTCATACTGGCATTTCACTTCCTCTTCTACTACACTCAGGTCATACTGGCATTTCACTTCCTCTTCTATTATACTCAGGTGGTACTGCCATTTCACTTCCTCTTCTATTACACTCAGGTGGTACTGACATAAGACTTCTTATTCTATTACACTCAGGGGGTACGGGCATTAGACTTCCTTTTCTATTACACTCAGGTGGTACCAGCATTTCAATTCCTCTTTTATTACACTAAGGTGGTACTGGCATTTTACTTCCTCTTCTATTTCACTCAGGTCATACTGGCATTTCACTTCCTCTTCTATTAAACTCAGGTGGTATTAGCATTAGAATTCCTCTTCCATTTCACTCAGGTGGTACTGGCATTTCACTTCCTCTTCTATTACACTCAGGTCATACTGACATTTCACTTCCTCTTCTACTACACTCAGGTGGCACTGACATTAGACTTCCTCTTCTATTACACTCAGGTCGTACTAGCATTTCACTTCCTCTTCTATTACACCCAGGTAGTACGGACATTAGACTTTCTCTTCTATTACACATAGGTGGTACTGGCATTTTACTTCCTCTTCTATTACACTCAGGTGGTACTGGCATTAGACTTTCTCTTCTGTTACAATCAGGTGGTACTGGCATTAAACTTCCTCTTCTATTACACTCAGGTCATACAGGAATTTCACTTCTATTCTATTACACTCAGATGGTACTGGCATTTCACTTCCTCTTCTATTACACTCAGGTGGTACTGGCATAAGACTTCCTTTTGTATTACACTCAGGTCATACTGGCATTTCACTTCCTCTTCTATTACACTCAGGTGGTTCTGCCATTTCACCTCTTCTTCTATTACAATCAGGTGGTACTGGCATTAGACTTCCTCTTCTATTACACTTAGGTCATCCTGGCATTTCACTTCCTCTTCTATTACACTTAGGTGGTACTGGCATTATACTTATTCTTCTATTACACTCAGGTGGTACTTGCATTTCACTTCCTCTTTTATTACACTCATGTGGTACTGGCATTTGAATTCCTCTTCTATTACACTCAGGTCGTACTGGCATTTCACTTCCTCTTCTATTAAACTCAGATCATACTGGCATTTCACTTCCTCTTCTATTACACTCAGGTGGTATTAGCATTATACTTCCTCTTCTAATAGACTCAGTTGGTACTGGCATTTCACTTCCTCTTATATTACACTCAGGTCATACTGGCATTTCACTTCCTTTTCTATTACACTCATGTGTTACTGGCATTAGACTTCCTTTTCTATTACACCCAGGTCATACTGACATTTCACTTCCTCTTCTATTACACCCAGGTGGTACGGGCATTAGACTTCCTCTTCTATTACACTCAGGCGGTACTGGCATTTCACTTCCTCTTCTATTACTCTCAGGTGGTACTGGCATTAAACTTCCTCTTCTATTACACTCAGGTGGTACTGGCATTTCACTTCCTCTTCTATTACACTTAGGTTGTACTGGCATTAGACTTCCTCTTCTATTACACTCAGGTCATACTGGCATTTCACTTCCTCTTCTATTACACTAAGATGATACTGGCATTAGACTTCCTCTTCTATTACACTTAGGTGGTACTGACATTAGACTTCTTCTTCTATTATACTCAGGTCATACTGGCATTTCACTACCACTTCTTTTACACTCAGGTCATACTGCCATTTCACTTCCACTTCTATTATACTCAGGTGGTATTGGCATTAGATTTCCTCTTCTATTACACTCAGGTGGAACTGGCATTTCACTTCCTCTTCTATTACACTCAGGTTGTAATCGCATTTCACTTCCTCTTCTATTACACTCAGGTGGTACTGGCATTTCACTTCCTCTTCTATAACACTCACGTGGTACTGACGTTAGACTTCCTCTTCTATTACATTCAGGTCGTACTGGCATTTCACTTCCTCTTCTATTACACTAAGATGATACTGGCATTAGACTTCCTCTTCTATTACACTTAGGTGGTACTGACATTAGACTTCTTCTTCTATTATACTCAGGTCATACTGGCATTTCACTACCACTTCTTTTACACTCAGGTCATACTGCCATTTCACTTCCACTTCTATTATACTCAGGTGGTATTGGCATTAGATTTCCTCTTCTATTACACTCAGGTGGAACTGGCATTTCACTTCCTCTTCTATTACACTCAGGTCATACTGGCATTTCACTTCCTTTTCTATTACACTCAGGTGATATGGGAATTAGACTTCCTCTTCTATTACACTCAGGTGGTACCTGCATTTCACTTCCTCTTCTATTACACTCAGGTCATACTGGCATTTAACTTCCTCTTCTATTACACTCAGGTCGTACTGGCATTTCACTTCCTCTTCTATTACACTCAGGTTGTATTGGCATTAGACTTCCTCTTCTATTACACTCAGGTGGTAATGGCATTTCACTTCCTCTTCTATTATACTCGTGGTACTGGCATTAGACTTCCTCTTCTATTACACTCAGGTGGTACTGGCATTAGACGTCCTCTTCTATTACACTGAGGTGGTACTGGCATTAGACTTTCTCTTCTATTACAATCAGATGGTACTGGCATTAAACTTCCTCTTCTATTACACTCAGGTCATACATGCATTTCACTTCTATTCTATTACACTCAGATGGTACTGGCATTTCACTTCCTCTTCTATTACACTCAGGTGGTACTGGCATAAGACTTCCTTTTGTATTACACTCAGGTCATACTGGCATTTCACTTCCTCTTCTATTACACTCAGGTGGTACTGCCATTTCACCTCTTCTTCTATTACACTCAGGTGGTACTGGCATTAGACTTCCTCTTCTATTACACTTAGGTCATACTAGCATTTCACTTCCTCTTCTATTACACTTAGATGGTACTGGCATTATACTTATTCTTCTATTACACTCAGGTGGTACTTGCATTCCACTTCCTCTTTTATTACACTCATGTGGTACTGGCATTTGACTTCCTTTTCTATTACACTCAGGTCGTACTGGCATTTCACTTCCTCTTCTATTAAACTCAGATCATACTGGCATTTCACTTCCTCTTCTATTACACTCAGGTGGTATTAGCATTATACTTCCTCTTTTAATAGACTCAGTTGGTACTGGCATTTCACTTCCTCTTATATTACACTCAGGTCATACTGGCATTTCACTTCCTTTTCTATTACACTCAGGTGTTACTGGCATTAGACTTCCTTTTCTGTTACACTCAGGTTATACTGACATTTCACTTCCTCTTCTATTACACCCAGGAGGTACGGGCATTAGACTTCCTCTTCTATTACACTCAGGTAATACTGGCATTTCACTTCCTCTTCTATTACTCTCAGCTGGTACTGGCATTAAACTTCCTCTTCTATTACACTCAGGTGGTACTGGCATTTCACTTCCTCTTCTATTACACTTAGGTTGTACTGGCATTAGACTTCCTCTTCTATTACACTCAGGTCATACTGGCATTTCACTTCCTCTTCTATTACACTCAGTCGGTACGAGCATTAGACTTCCTCTTCTATTATAGTCAGCTTGTACTGGCATTTCATTTCCTCTTCTATTGCACTCAGGTCATAATCGCATTTCACTTCCTCTTCTATTACACTCAGGTGGTACTGGCATTTCACTTCCTCTTCTATAACACTCATGTGGTACTGACATTAGACTTCCTTTTCTATTACACTCAGGTCGTACTGGCATTTCACTTCCTCTTCTATTACACTCAGGTGGTACTGACATTAGACTTCCTCTTCTATTACACTTAGGTGGTACTGACATTAGACTTCCTCTTCTATTACACTCAGGTCGTACTGGCATTTTACTTCCACTTCTTTTACACTCAGGTCATACTGCCATTTCACTTCCACTTCTATTACACTCAGGTGGTATTGGCATTAGACGTCCTCTTCTATTACACTCAGGTGGAACTGGCATTTCACGTCCTCTTCTATTACACTCAGGTCATACTGGCATTTCACTTCCTTTACTATTACACTCTGGTGATATGGGAATTAGACTTCCTCTTCTATTACACTCAGGTGGTACCTGCATTTCATTTCCTCTTCTATTACACATAGGTCATATTGGCATTTCACTTCCTCTTCTATTAGACTCAGGTGGTACTGGCATTTCACTTCTTCTTCTGTTACACTCAGGTTGTACTGGCATTAGACTTCCTCTTCTATTACACTCAGGTCATACTGGCATTTCACTTCCTCTTCTATTACACTCAGGTGGTATGGGTATCAGACTTCCTCTTCTATTACACTCAGGTTGTACTGACAATTCACTTCCTCTTCTATTACACTTAGGTTGAACTGGCAATTCACTTCCTTTTCTATTACACTCAGATGGTACTGGCATTAGACTTCTCTTTTATTACACTCAGGTGGTACTGGCATTTCACTTCCTCTTCTACTACACTCAGGTGGTACTGGCATTAGACTTCCTCTTCTATTACACTCAGGTCGTACTGGCATTTCACTTCCTCTTCTATTACACTCAGGTGGAACTGGCATTAGGCTTCCTCTTCTATTACACTCAGGTGGTACTGGCATTAGACTTCCTCTTTTATTACACTCAGGTGGTACTGGCATTCTACTTCCTCTTCTATTACACTCAGGTGGTACTGGCATTAGACTTCCTCTTCTATTACACTCAGGTGGTACAGGCATTAGACTTTCTCTTCTATTACACTCAGGTGGTCCAGGCATCAGACTTCCTCTTCTATTACACTCAGGTGGTACTGGCATTTCATTTCCTTTTCTATTACACTCAGGTGGTACGAGCATTAGACTTCCTCTTATATTACACTCGGGTGGTACGGGCATTAGACTTCCTCTTCTATTACACTCAGGTGGTACTGGCAAAGACTTCCTCTTCTATTACACTCAGGTGGTACTGGGTACTGGCATTTCAAGAAATGTAAACCTGTCATTGTCACTCCTGCAATCCAAATGATGAGATCAGGACTCTCCCCATGAATTATGTTTTCTTGCCCTCAGGCAAGAAGGATTCTGGTGGTTGCAATGAGAGAGGTAGTCAGACTAAAGTGATGGAGGAAGCCTCCTACCATTCAAATATTTAAGGAAGTGGGATGACAAGTGAAGAATGTGTCCACCAGTTACAATGCCTTGAGGTTAATAGGTGAGGATGAAGATAAGATTACCTCACCAGAAGATAAAAACTGGGTGTGGTAATAATCCTTGAGACCACAGACAACTTCAGTCACTTGGCACTCCATTCTCAGTTTATCAACAAGCTGTGGAAGCAGACTAAATTCATTCCAGAGGTGAACAACAAAATATTTTTTTACCTTACTCCTAGGATTCATCTCTTCCAGTCGGAGACATCTGGACATTGTTAACCTGGTATTATGAACTATCAGGTGATCCTGTCTATGGCCAAGGGGGGCTCTAGCGTGGAAGTCATCTCAAGGGGATCATGACCTCATGGCAATATGGAATGTTTCCATTTTCTTATTCTATCCCTCTTTTCAGCGGGGATATTATCTAGATTGGGGCACCTGTGATACTGGCCAGATGACTTCCAGCAAGACCAGAAACATAGCAAATAGGCAGGGAACTTTCCCCTTTAAGCAAAAAGTCTTACACATTTTTGCAGTGCTATAGTATCTGTGTAATTTTTGGTGCTGTCAGCAGTTTTATTATTGATAGGGCATCCTTTGGTAGACTTTAATCAACTAGCGTGTTGATGGTGGATTAGGAAGGGAGGGTCTCACAATTTGCAATGTGGTAGGTAAAGGTGGGGGTTAAAAGCAGATAGATTTAAAATAGTTACGATAGGAGTGTTGAGTATGCAGTTTTTTTAAGCTCTAACATCATTTGTACACTGAAAATATGTTTATTTTCTGATGTGTAACCATGTCACACCCAAGTTAAGCTTGAAATTGGTCCAGTTGGATCAATGTTGTACCCCATTTACGAAATATGATAAATAAATAAATATTATTTTCTATTTTCTTCTGACAATTAAGGTACTTCTACAATTTACAGGATCCCTCTCTTTGTGTCATATTCTTGCATGTCATTTCCTTGCATCATTATAGCCAACTGACTACTCAGTTTGTAGCCCTACAAACTTCATCTATAATTGATAATAATTTTGCTACTACAGCAGTTTGTTTTTTCTTCTCTGTTTCATTGATGGCTGGTATCTAATACCTCATTGATGAAGTCAATATGTTCCCTACTGCATATAGGTATCATCCAGAAATCAGAGGTTTGGGGTCCCCAGTAAAGAAGACTGCAGGAGTGGCATACTTAGTGTAGGAGAACCCATACTCCTTCACCAAAAAAACAAAGTGAAAGTGGGTGAAGCTAATAAACTGGTCACTAGGAGGGTGTTGGCGGATAGGCAATCACTTGTCCACTTCACAAAAGAAAGTTTCCATTCTGTTTTGAAAGGGCTTTCTGAGGCCATTTTCAGACTTTGTGGTAGGATTCAAATGGGAAGTAGCTGGTCATTTTATTCTGTCTGCATTCAAGATAGCTTGCCATCATAAATATTCATCTGCCCAGCAGTAATGTTCTAGAAGTCCTTAAGGAGCTATATACGACAGGTATTTTGAAGCTTCCTCAAAAAAAACTGAATAAAATGCAGTGGTGGTGTTTTCATCTTTATCCTTAATGCAGCAGAAGACAGACTATATGGATATAAAGAGCCACACAAGGAATCAAAGCATTTTTGTGTGTGATCCTCTGGATGCATTTCCATTTTATGAATGGCTTGAGTCTGCACAATGGTTGTTAAAATTAATGCACCTACTGGCTGGGAAACTCCAACCCTTAAAGCTGTTGCTGTATCTTCTTCTCCAAATTCATTATGCACCACTACAGCAAACTTGAATTGAGACTGCCTCACATAAAACCATTTGCCAGTCTCAATGTAGTTCCAGGCTGGTGGAACCAACAAAGGAGCAGAAATCTCTGGAGGGCATCACTGCTTCTTCTCCAAGATTCCTTTAAAATAAAAACTAAATCCATTAAAATACAAATGATAATGGCAGCCATTAGACAATATGTCAAGAAAAACTTGTCAGCCAGTAAACTACTGACTACTTACAAAGCAGTTGCCAGGGTGACATCTATGCAATCACCAGAAACATCCAGCACAATTTGAAGTACTCCATGCCCGTAGAAGGTGTAGATAAAAAAAACTTGAAAATTAAATTAGATGACTTAACTCACATACATATATGTTTTATATCCACCAAATACAAGGAACAGTATGGGCAGTTGGGGCAAAGAATAGCAGATTCTTAGAGCACTGACTATTGAAAAGTGTGGACAGCTGATCTAAATCTTTCTATCCATAGGCGTAAAGGTATCCCATTGTATGACAAAGCCATACTTTCTGATGCTTTCTCTGTATTTTATTCCAGCCTGTATGCTGTTATGAGACAAAGGGAAACACACATCTCTGTGGAATAATAGTATTCCAGAAATATTTGACCCTTAAAAGGTTATGTTTGAGAGACCAGTTTTAACATCAGAGATTTGGGAAGCTATCCAATAACTCATTTAAGGCAAGTCTATTAAAAATATGGAGGCCCCAGAATATTTTATAAATTAATTTTTCCAGCAGATTCAACACCCTTGTTTCACTTTTATAATGAAGCCATTATGCAAATGATACTTGGTAAATAATGCCTGGAAGCATTAATGATATTACTTGTAGCCTTTCAGTTCTAATTAGGGAGGATAGGCCACACAAGGAAGGAAGAGATGAGTTTAGAATCAAAAGTATTATCTCTAAAAGTGAATATTGAACTGGGCATTGCTAATGCACTAATATGAGCTGTGTGGGTGTCAGCAAAGAAACCAGAACTGAATGCTCAATCAAATATTTAAAAAAAAAGATATCTTGTATGTTTCCTCATCACATACTAAGGGCAAACACAAATGGTTATCTAATCTTCTCAAAGCTGGAGGTTATACTTTTCATACCTTGGCAACTTTTAAGGTTCAGGATGGCACTGTTCCTGGAGTAACCTGTGTACATATTGCAACTTGTATCCATATGCAGGAATGGAGGCGAAAGGTGGATGAAACCCTAGTCAGATTCTTCTACAGAAAAGCCAGGGATTATTTATCTGTGGGGAGTGTATACTATGGGGGAACTACATGTGACTCGGTAGAGTTACCTCATCCCTGCTCAAGTATCACAATATTAGCAGACTTTATGGGAAAAGAAGTAAGCAATATTAGATTGGCTTAGGTTCCCAAAAGAAATAACAAATACAATTCACATACTATTCACTTTGTTTTGGGGATATATAGTGACATACATAGCTTCAGGCAAACAGTCAGCTATGCTTATTAAACATCCCTTGTTTAGAACCTTACTCAGTCTCAGACTACATAGAATTATGTACAGAGATAGGAACCCAAACCCCAGACCCTCCAGGGCTGTGTTGTACCCCACATTCCTGCCTAAGAACTGAAGCATACCCCACCTTCCTAGCTAAAAAATGAAATTTTTCTTGTACATATAACTTGACCAGTATGTTTTTTGAGATTCACAGTAAAAATCAGTGTAACCACTCCATATTCTGAGACACTTAAAAGTGATTCTTAATACTCAACTAAGGTACGGGGCAATTAATTTATTAATATATTGGTATGGGGAGGTTAATAAGTTACACACATCCCTTAGAGACATTATGAATCAGTGGCAGGCAACAAGGTAGAAGGTCCTTTTAGTAACAAAAAAAAACACAGAAAGCTAAATTCAGCCCATTAGAGTTAAAAAGTAGAACCAGCTCTGAACTGCCTACACTAAGACAAAACCACTTAAAAGAGTCATTTAGTAGGGCTACACAAACACATTGTGCCTGTGTATAATGCATCTCTGTGGAAAAAAAACTTGTGGGAGTTTGCTCAAAGTTCATGTTAAGTCATCTGCTGTTGCAGAAGAGATTGAACTGATTCTGCTGTGATAAATTAACAACCAATTTCTACAGCAGAAACTTAGAGAAAAGAAGTCCGCCTGTTAAATTCAAAACAACAAAGCAACTTAAAATAAGTGTTTTTTTCTTAATGGAGATCTTACCTGCACCTCATGTGAGGTACAAGCCATGGAGACTCCCAAACTTATGTATACTCAACTCCACGGTTGCACAACATTTGAAGAAAGGGGAAAGCCATAACACAGAGGACCACAGCCTCAAGCACACACTTGTCTCACTCTAACAGGAGTATGTAGGTGAATTTTTTTTTTCTCAAAAATATTTGTTTATTTTTCAAATACATTTAAATGAAATCCATAGTATTTATATATAACATCTTAAATAACTATGCACACTATTTACATTAGCCTGACACTATAACAGATCTTAATGTATACAGTTATTTTATAAGTATGTCCAATCCATTATCAGAGTGTCTGGTCAATTATTGTATAGTGTCAATCAACAATAAGACTTTTCCCCAAGGGTTGTTGATAAATGGCTTTGGATACATTTTTAGTTCTTTAATTTTAATTTCCAATAATGTTGTGGTCTTCAGTAGGCTGTAGAAGTCTTTCAAATTTGGTATTGTGTTTGTATTTCATCTTCTTGTTATGCACTTCCTTGAAATTGCAAGTATAGTCCATACTAGATACATGTTTGACCTATTCAAATGAGGACCTTTGTTCACATTTAATAATACAAGAGCTTTAGTTAAAATGATTTGTTAAATAAAGCTTGTAGAAAGTTATTAATACCATTCCAAAATGTCTTAATTTTAACACAATCAAAGAAAATGTGGTTCCAATCTGCATTGCGTACTTGCTCACACCTCCAACATATTTTTTTTTATGGAAGAACTAATTTTACTGATTCTATCTTGGGTTAAGAATGCTCTGTGCAAGCATTTCCAATTAAAACCTTTCCAGTATTGTGTAAAGGATGTATATTTTATCGATAATAAGATATTTGTTTTAATATCTTCAGTTAACTGTATTCAGTGTACTTTTGTTATATTTTTCCAATATGAGGTTTTGGGTGTTGTTTTATAGTTTATCAATATTTTGTAAACTTTTGAAATCCTGTTTCTCAAGTCAAAGTCATTATATATGTTTTCATATATGTATTTCATAAATTTAAGTATCTCTTTAAATGAAGCATTGTTAATTATTCTACTTAAATCTTGCGAATATGACAGAATACTCTGTAAAGTTAGCCAGTCATGCTGTGTGTAGTTGAAATTTGGAAGTACTCTATTGTGAGGAAAGCAGATTGTTACCAATTAAATCACATCCATCCTCTTCTTTCACTAAGACTGTCAGATTTGGGGATGCCTTTGATTAAACAATACTTTATTTAAATATAGCCATCCTTTATTAAACAAGAGCCTTTATAATGTAGACAAGTATGCTTTTTTTCTGTTGGAAAATTAGGTAACATCTGATAAAGTTTATGAATGCATAGGACCATGACCTTGAATTATGATTTCATGCCAGCATTAGGTAAATTACATTGTAGCTAAGCCTCTGCCCACCTATCTTTCCAGGTTAATATGGCTGCTGTAAAAATTATGCATTTACCACACATTGTTTCATTGTTACAGCACCTACCACTCTCATTTTTCACTTACCAAAAAATACAACCTAGAATATTTAAGCTTTTTCCTTGAGTAGATATGAAATACAAGGTCACAAAGCCACTGATGCGTTGGAGCGAAATGAGGAAGCCTTGATTTATGCATAGCTACAGTTGCATTTTTTAAGGATTACCCCATTCTACAAGCACACTAGAAGAAAGCACCTAGGGTTCTCATATTGTTGGTGTTAGTATAAAAAAGATGCTCAGCCTTAAGCTATAAAAGATCAATGAAGTCCAGGAAGGACAAGAAGGAAGACCGAAAGTGCACTGATATTGATATATTTTGTGCAATAGAGGGACTATTGAAGTGCAGGATTTGATTGTCACAGGAATCAAATCCTACTCTTCCCAAGGTTTAGTAGAAAAATTGAGTTCTTGAATTTGGAGAGATTGATTTTTTCCAGCTAAGATGTGACACAGAGTCTTGTTAGAGAATATGTTATGTTCCTCCAAGCTGTAAGGCTGCAGGGCAAATCTCCAGAAGAGTAGGACAAGGCCTGCATTTATGTTGCATAAAAGCAAAGTTGATGGCTCCTGCCTCCATCCTGTGCAGAGACATAGTGAGGGGTTCGGGGGGAGGGAGCATTCACAAAGTCCATGGAAACTATTGCACTTAAATACAAAAAGTATCATGGGTGTTGTCTCATCCATGGGGAATCCAATAATCTTGAACAGGATATAGTCTTATTATTGTTGTTTCTTTAGGCATTTTAAAACCCATTGTTGAATGTGTGGATGCCAGGATGCCTCTATAGATGTTTGATGAACTCAGATGCTTGATGGAGGTGTGGGCAAGGAGAACTGAACAATATCCACAAATTATGGCATTGCCTCCAGCCCCTCTAATTACTGCCTGACAAACATTCTATAATATACTGAGAATTTTCCTCTTGAAAGACATATTCTCAGGACTTGGACAGCTTTTCTTGGGGAACTCATTGGAGACTAAGAGGGTGACATAAACCTTCTGTAAAAAGTATGGTTTTAGTTGGCTGAGTCAGCTATAAAATTTAGCATAACAAAACACTGGAATACTCTGTGAGTAGCTATACAGAACAAAATGAAGAAGTTTATAATCTGGCACCAATTATAATCAGTCTGTTAATGTGTTCAAGAAATGGATTCAAGAAATTGACCTTGAGAATGAAGCTCAAGAAGTGAATTTCTTGAATACATGTTGGCAACACATTACCAAACAGTTATGTTCAATGAGTCAATCATAATCTTTTGTAGTACATGGAGTTTTAGTAAGTTCAATGTACTACAACCTGCAGATACAAGAAAGGTAGGAGAATGACATGCTTTGCAGATATGAAGCTGTAACATAGCACTTTCACACAAACAGCAGGCAGAAGTTACCTGTCTCTCTGATGCATTAACAACTTTAAGCTAACAATTCAACCTGCCACACGTTTGCTTTTTTGTGACAACGTGACGTGTATGACAGCTTTTAAAGCTCCAAGAATGCATCAAACCCAGTTCTGTGACAGCTTCTGTAAACGTTCTAGCAAAATACTACAGTTTATCAGCATTAAGGGGTGCTTAAACCTAGTTAAATACCTTTCTCCCATTTGAAAGTTGGTTACCAAAAATGTTAAGTACCTTTCTTGCATTAGAAAAGTCCTTAACAAAGTTGTCTTCTTCTGAATATCTAAGTATAACCTAATTAGTCCATACGGTACTTTGATATTGACCTAGCTAAGAAGATTATAGTGACCAATCAAACATACCGTTTCAAGCCAAGTGAAGGTGTATTTGACAGGATGAAACAAACTGACTAGTTATCTAGTGGTTTTACTTGTGTGGGGAATGAATGGTCTTGTTTCTACTAGATAAACATATGCTAGCTTCTCATGTTCCAGGAACTTTTGTTTCTGTGCTATAGATATTGTGACTATGTACTTAATGTCTTACGAAAATATATGGTTGCATACTTACTGACAATCAAGCAAGTCACCTCGTGGTCCTTTGGCCTATTCTGAAAAGAGGCACTTACTGTTAGTGTATTTACCTAATGAACAAATGAAATAAATAAAGTACATAAATAAATTAATGAAAGTCAAAGCAACATTTATTCTGCAGACTTTCCAAATAAATTTGTCTTGCTCTTATGTGGCTCATATCCTTTGTTCAACAAGGCAACTGTGACGTTACAAACAGAGACTCTAAGAAGTGAACAAGGGGCAACCATGCATTTCCAAATAGCTTCTTTACAGAAAAGTTAAACTGTCACAGTGTACTATAAATCCTGTAAAACATGCATTATGTATAGCTTTTAATGGGGACACTGATATTTTTTTTTTCTTACAAGCACTCCAACTTTTTTTTTTGAGCAGAAAACCTAGAAATATAGCTTCTAAAATGTATTTTACACTAGAGTAGAGGCACGGTTTTGCACCGAGTGCTAACCTAAAATGCTAACTAACACTAACCTGGCAATGTTGTTGTCTGAAAAATATAGTTTACAGAAAGATTTTTTTTTTCCTTCACAGAAGCTGGAACAAAAGGTCAGAATGCCACTAAGGGAGATATCATTTCACTGGCGTTCCAATTTAGCAAACAAATTGTAATATTTATTAAAAGTGTCAAACTGAAGATTTATCCTTTAATTCAGTCAAATACTTGGGCAATGTTAGATGTGCATTACTGGTGGCTACTACAACTCTTTCTAATGAATGTCTGACATTATCATTTATTTTTTAATTTCTGCTTATTGATTTCTTCCATGCTACTGCAAACAAAAATGTAACAACGACTCAAGACAGTGTTTCATCAAAAGGCAAAATAACCTATAATATTTAAGACAGTTGCTGAAGGTCATATACAAGGTATAATAAAAGCAAGAACTAGACATTTAGACTGCTTAGTTTATTAGCAAAGCAGATGAATTGGTGGTGTAGTGTCTAAGAAACCCTTTATCTTCTGTACAAAAAAGGACATCTGGGGAAGAAGCCATTGTCTTACAGATTCACATTTAAATCCTCAATACAGGCAGATGCCAGAATCAATGTGGCATTTATCAGCATCTAAAGTATAAGAAGGCTCTCTAAGCAGTAAACAGAGAGATTATTTATTTATTTCTTGTAAAGAATACAGTAACTCTCAGTTAACTGGCACCCATGGGAACTGGTAGATGCTGGATAACTGTAGTTTCTGGTTGCTTGAGAGTTACTGTTAAAAATAGGCCTGACTAATACTTTACCCTATACTATTTGTTTGGTTTGACTTGTTCTCAGGTTGGGGAGAGAGGGAATTTATTCCTATCTTCCTTTTCAAAACTCTAGAACTCTAAAAACATAAGGTATGTTTCTGCAAGGGGAAAACAGAAAGTGCAACACATGAAAATGGTATTGTATTGCTTTGATATTTTTTGCCGGTTGCTTGAGAGGACCAGTTGCTTGAGTTCCAGCTAACTGAGAGTGTACTGTATTACCTGTGGACATAATGTGATATATTTCAAGCTTTTACTCCTCAAACATCCAGGCACACCTGGATTCTGCAACGAGAATAAAAAATATAACTTAAAAGCATATGCCAGACAGAAAGGGCACACTTTCAGGGGTTGGGCTGCAGCCAGAAATTAGCAATGTTTTATGTCTAGCCAGAGACAGTGTCTCCATTTTAAACATCTTCCAAACTCTGGTGTTGTCTTAGTAATATAGGGATGGTATTCTGTGCTCACTGCATAGTCACCAGAGGGTTCAGAATATAAATATCTTGTTATTGCATGCTAATCTCTAGTCCATGTTGGACAATATATGTGTACTATACTTCAGACTCTTAAAAGAAGAGGGTGAGAGTGGGCTGGTGCAGAAGGAGCAGTTTTATATAAAAAAATCATAGATCTGGGTTCAACTACTAGTCCTGGTGTCCAAGGTCCATGGGAGATTTGAATGGCTGATAGGTACTAATCCTATCTCAGTGCATTGGTAGGTGATATTTATTTATTTGTTTGTTTATTTATTTATATATACATACATTTCATAATTGGGTACAAAGGTTAGAAGACCCTCTTCAGGCATGAACTTGGCCAGGTGGCTCACAAACTTAAGACAGAGGCAAAAACATATTCATAACATGACATTAGTATAATTAAGCAGCAGTGGTTTTACATTTCACAAATTTACTGATATTAGAATTTAAACGTTAAGCACTGTAATGATAAGTAAGTAGTAAGAGACTGCACTAAAAAGTTAAGAATGCATAATACAGTAAATGGACTGTGAGCAACTTGTCAGCTTCTCAGTGAATGACAGAAATTTTATAATACAATATACAAGCAATGCTGGTGAGCAAAGATTTTTCAAATGGACTCAGAAAAGTCTGCATCCACGTCTGCATTGATAACACTGTGCATTATGCTGTGGGGATGAGAGCTAAAGCAGGTAGGATGTAAAAAAGAAAAAAAAAGTCTGATCCTGCAGTCTGATGGCCTTGGGTTCTGCTGTTCAGCTTATGCATCACGAGGGATGGAATATGGTGGTGAACAATGTGCAGGCCACAACAACAAATGGAACCAAACGATAAAAGAAGTAGATGGCTTTACTCTGTCTTTCTCATCCGTTAAGGCTCAAATATTAAATCAACAAAAAGATGCACATAAACTCCTGCTTCTAATAGACTCTAGTTTCCTCAGCAGTTCTAAGGATAACATCTTAACATGAGACCTACATAACAAAAGGAGAAACATTCTGAGATGTTTTTGTCATGGGCTTCCCCTCTCCAAACTATCCAATGAATACTGTTGCTGGTGAAAATTCTGACAGAAACTGGCCATTTGAGTTGGTATTCTAACCAAAATCTTGAGTAACATTATTAAAAGTTTACTCATTATGCATTCATATAATCTTGGTAGTTAAACATTAGCAGCAAGGGCACTGTAGAGTATTTTGTTTTGCCTACTCCAGTAGAAGAAAATGAGAGAGAGATTAAACCCCTCTAACCAGCAACAAAGTTTTTGTTCGTGACTTGAGTAATGAAGAGCTGGGCAGGACAAAGCATCAATCTGCCAAAGGTTTGGTTGAGAGTTTGTGGCATGCTCACACTGTGCTATCAGCATCTAATGCTGATGAGTGCCACTTCCCTTCACCTACGAACTGCAAAAGGCCACTCAAAGTCTTCTGTATAGAGTGTGCTGCAAGAATGAATGCCCACACCATCACTGAATCTACAGCAAGCCTGCAATCCTGCAGATCCAAGCTGCAGTTACAAACATACAAGCATCACTCGTGTTGGCTGCCAGCTTTCACTACTGAAGTCCGGATTGTTCTTAGGTTACTGCTGAACTTCCAATCTTCTATTCAGGACACTCTATTGTAAGTTCAAGACTCCACACTGCGAGTCCCACAACTTCAACAATTTAAGTCTGAGTAGCACTTAACAGGCTAGACTTCAAAACTTGCTGTTGCACCTAAAAGAATTTTTACAGAGGTATGACCTCCTGCACTCCCCATGTGGAGATTGCAGTACACACACACACACACACACACACACACACACACACACACACACACACACACACACACACACACACACACACACACACACTACTTATGTATACTAACAATGAGACTGCTGTACCTTGGTTGGAGAAAGAGGAAATCTCAGAGATACAGCAGTTTTAGATGTACTTCATATTTTTCACCAATTACACTTAAATATTTGTAGTTGAATAATTTGCAATACTGAGGACTGAGTTTAAAATATACAGTTCAGGCCATCTTTTAAATTATAGGCAATTGCATAATTGTCTACTTTATTTCCATTTTCTCAGTAGGCAAATATTCATGTTATTGCTGTATATACAAATGTTATATGCATCCCTTTTCCTAGCTTAGGCCTGATAACTAAGTCATACTTTTGTAGTCTTAACAATGATACCTTATATGATGACATTTCAGCCAACACTCTCCTGGAATGTTCTCAACCATATTGTATAGCAGGCAACTCTTTTGCTATCTGAACATATTTTTTTTGCTATTCTGTAATGGTTCCGGACCTAAAAGTAACAGGTTTATCTTCATGTAGAATCACTGTACCAGTTCTTTTCCGGCTGACATCTATATGTAAATATGACTGACTTATTCACATCAAAATTCTGCAGTATGGGTGCTTCACTTTGTAACTGTTTAAGAATTTCAACATTCTTTATTTGTTCCCTACTCTATTAGTATTCCATAAACTGCACTAATAATTTCCCTAATAACAAGTCTACATATGACTCAAAAATATAATAAATTATAAAAGATATAGCAACATTCCAATAAATCTCACAAGGGCCTGTTTGACTTTAGGAGAGAGATACACTATTGTTCTTACTTTCACAGACTTTGGCATTCAGCTTTCTGACATTAAGACATGATACTTATATCACAGTTCTGTAACTCAAATGTTACTCTTAGTTTTATTTAGCTTGAGGATGTTTTATCACATTCTGTCCACTGATTCAGTACTGAATCATAGACTGTTTCTGGTCTAATCTCACACGTGTATGTTATCAGTGACATTATCAACCCAATCAATTCTCTCACCCCACAGTTATCTGTGCAATAGCTCTCTGAAACATTTCAGAAGCTGGTGAAATGTCACATGGAAAACTAAACAAAAAATAAACTTTTTCATGGGGAATTAAAGATAAATAACTTGGAAATGTTTTCATTTAGCTTGATACGGCAATACTTCTAGTTTTCAGAATCAAGCACAGAAAAAAATAGAACAAATAAAAAAATAAAATTTATATATATATATATATATATATATATATATATATATATATATATATGGCTCAACTTCTTAATTTCGAAATGTCACAATCTCAAGATTCATAAAATCGAGGCCACAATCTCGAGGTTGTGAAATCTCAAAATTAAGAATTTAACTAAAAAAAAAAAAAGAGAAAGAAAATATGTAAAACCATGTTGCCCCCCTGCACCCCCACATCCCAGCAACTTAAATATACTTACTCTGAGATCAAGCTACAGTGAAGAGAACAGTAATAGACATTGCTATACAGTGTGGAATGGGAACATTACCATTCTCTTCACTGTAGCGCAATTTCAAAGCTAGTATATTTAAGCTACAGGTGGTAAAACATGATTTTGCATGTTTTCTTTTCTTTTTTTTAGTTCATTTCTTAATTTCGAGATTTCAAAACCTTGAGATTGTGGCCTCAATTTTATGAATCTTGAGATTGTGACATTTCAAAAATAAGAAGTGGACCTACATATATATATATATATATATATATATATATATATATATATATATATATATATATATATATATATATATATATATATATATATATATATACAGTAGATATAAAAGGTATACACACCCCTGTTAAATGGCAGGTTTTTGTGATATACAAAATGAGATCACAGTAAACCATTTCAAAACTTTTCCCACCTTTAATGTGAGCTATAACCTGTACAATTCAATTGAAAAACAAACAAATATAAAAAATAAAAACTATACAATAAGCTGGTTCCATAAGTGTGCACACCCTTAAACTAATACTTTGTTGAAGCACCTTTTGATTTAATTGCAGCATTCACTCTTCTTGGGTAGGAGTCTATCAGCATGGCACATCTTGATTTGGCAATATTTGCCCACTCTTCCTTGCAAAAGTGCTCCAAATCTGTCAGATTGTGAGGGCATCTCTTGTGCTCAGCCCTCTTCAGGTCACCCCACATATTTTCTATTGGATTTAGGTCTGGGCTGTGACTGGGCCATTCCAAAACTTTAATTTTCTTCTGGTAAAGCCATTCTTTTGTTGATTTGTATGTATGCTTGGGATCGTTGTCATACTGAAAGGTGAAATTCCTCTTCAGCTTTCTAGCAGATGCCTGAAGATTTTGGGCCAAAAGTGACTGGTATTTGGAACTCTTCATAATTCCCTTCACCTTGACTAAAGTCACAGTTCCAGCTGAAGAAAAGCAACCCCAAAGCATGATACTGCCACCACCATGCTTCACAGTGGGGATGGTGTTCTTTTGGTGATGAAAAGTGTTGTTTTTGCGCCAAACTTACCTTTTGGAATTGTGGCCAAAAAGTTCAACCTTGGTGTCATCAGACCACAACACATTTTCCCACATGCTTTTGGGAGACGATGTATTGTTTTGCAAATTTTAGCTGGGCCTGGATGTTTTTCTGTGTAAGAAAAGGCTTCTGTCTTGCAATCCTACTCCATAGTCCAAACATATGGAGAATACGGGAGATTGTTGTCATATGTAGTACACAACCAGTACATGCCATAAATTCCTGCAGCTCCTTCAGTGTTGCTGTAGGTCTCTTGGCAGCCTCCCTGATCAGTTTTCATCTTGTCTTTTCATCAGTTTTGGAGGGACGTCCAGTTCTTTGTAACATCACTGTTGTCACATATTTTCTCCACTTTTTGATGACTGTCTTCACTGTGTTCCATGGTATATCCAATGCTGTGGAAATTTTTTTGTACCCTTTTCCTGACTGATACCTTTCAACAATGAGATCCCTTTCATGCTTTGTAAGATCTCTGTGAACCATGGCTTTTGCTGTAACAGGCAAATGAGTAAATGTCAGGAAAATCCTACTACAGCTGAACTTTATTTAGGGTTAATCAGAGTATCTTTAATTGATGGCAGGTGTGTACCCAAGAAGACTGAATGCTGTAATTAAATCAAAAGGTGCTTCAACAAACTATTAGTTTAAGGGTGTGCACACGTATGCAACCAGCTTATTGTACATTTTTTTATTTTTTTATATTTCTTTCCCCAACAGATTTGTTTGTTTTTCAATTGAATTGTACAGGTTATAGGTCACATTAAAGGTTGGAAATGCTTTGAAATGATTTATTGTGGTCTCGTTTTTTATATCACAAAAACCTGGCATTTTAACAGGGGTGTGTACACTTTTTATATCCTATATATATATATATATATATATATGGGTCTACTACTAATGACCGAAACGACGATTCCCCGACAGAAAACTCACCGACGCCAGATGACTGACAGGTAAGTGTACCGACAGGGTGATTTGCCGACAGCGGAAAGACCGACAAGGGAATGTGCGATCGCGACGCAGTAAGTGTGCGATAGTGACGGAGTTAGGAGCGGTCAGGTAAGTGCTCGAGATTGTGGGATGTCGGGTTAGGCTGTGGGAAAGGTGAGTGTGTGTTCATGTCGGAGGTATGGTTCGGGTAAGGTAAGTGTGTGCTAGTGAGGGACTGTAGTTTAGGGACGGGTTAAGTGAGTTAGGGTTAGGGTGCAGGTAGGTGATGTGTGCGTTAGTGTCGGAGCTTGGGCTAGGGGTGGGTTAAGTGAGTTAGGGTTAGGGTGCAGGTAGGTGATGTGTGCGTTAGTGTTGGAGCTTGGGCTAGGGGTGGGTTAAGTGAGTTAGGGTTAGGGTGCAGGTAGGTGATGTGTGCGCTAGTGTCGGAGCTTGGGCTAGGGGTGGGTTAAGTGAGTTAGGGTTAGGGTGCAGGTAGGTGAAGTGTGCGATAGTGTCGGACCTTAGGGTTAGGGTTTGGGTCAGGGCTAGTGTGTATGCTATGTAGTGTCGCGTGTTGTTTACGTTCCCTGTGTCGGTGTAATGGTGTTCCGTGTTTTGCGTTGTCGGGTTTGTGTCGGGTTTGTGTGTTGTCGGTTATTTGGCGTCGGTGAGTTTTGTGTCGGGGAATCGTCGTGTCGGTGTTTAGTAGTAGACCCATATATATATATATATATATATATATATATATATATATATATATATATATATATATATATATATATATATATATATATATATATATATATATATATATTGCTGCTTGACTTACATCACCTGAGCTACAGTTTGTTTGGCAACAGTGAGGTCTGATAAAAGTTTATATGCCTGTCAGTTATATCCTTATCAGTCATAATTAATAAAGTTGTTAACCATAAATTTTGACTGTGTTTTGCTTTTGAAGCTTGTAAGTAGTCTGTTTCTGATTTTTCAGGAATTCAGACAGGAACCATGGTTCCATATTGTTATTGGAATGTGGAGAAATTGCTGTTTCCACTTTCAATAATCATACAGGCCAGTGGCGGATTTAGGCATGGGTGCAGGGGCGCGCGCCGGCCCCTTTTTAAACTTGTTTTTTTTTTTTTTTTAAGTAAGCTACCTCTTTAATCCTGTCACCAAATGCGCCTATACGGAGATGCGATTGGAGGTTGCAGTCAGATGATTTTGTTTTTTTATAACAATCCACCTCCAACTGCATCTCCGTTGAAATTTAGGCGGGTTGGAGAGAGCTGTGATAGCGTTCGGGTAAAGGTGTAGTAACTGTCTGCCAGACAGAATACAATTTAATTTTAAAATAAAATTAACAGTTGGAAAAACTACTTTTAAAGTGCTGTCGAGTGTGAGCCAGTGATCCACATCGAGGTAATTTCATTTTTTTTATTTTACTGCTCTAATTGGGTGCCAAGCGGTACGTTTGCGAGTGTGCCCTGTTTGCCGCGCTAATATGGTGGGATAACTTTTGTGACAAGGAATGGAAATGGACTAACCAGTCCAGTTAAAAAGAACAAAATATTTGGCTATTTCATGAAAACTGAACCTTATGTTGTAGTTCTTTAAGGAGCACACTCATATTTGTGTCATGTGTACTAAACGTACAGTATGTATATGACTAGATAGCGTACAGCATAGCACTAAACATGTTCCCTGTAAAATCAGGAACAAAGTAAAAAAAAATGTGTGACAAAGCCTCAAAATCAGGGTACTATTTAAGTACATTGTTCACCTATGTGCTATAAAAATAGAATTATATTATTACCGTGAATTCTGAGGAACATGAAATATCTCAGTATTACCCACTAATTCGCAAATGGCATGTGGGACAAAGTAAAGTTTATTGATACAAAGAGGAATGTCACCCAGAAGCAGGAAAGATTAAAAGGCATAGAGCAGGTGGTAGGTGAGTGTTGAGTCTGACAAAAAGGCGGGCATGAGCTGCCCCTGTGAGGCACGAAAGGCCTGGTGAGTTATGCGGCGTGTTTTGCCACAGGGCTCTCTTTAGGGAGATAGTCCCATACTACGAACCTGTCGGGAACCTTTTGAATTTGCTGCCTGCACGGACTATGCCACTGATTTTTGATTATTGTTATTATTTTAAATCTAAACCATTTCCACTTGATTTTTGACGTTTTGGAAGCGTGATCGCAGTGAAGTGCAATTTCTTTGATTTGACCCGTGGCTTTTTTTTTTTTAATCTTCTAAATTTGTTTTTTTTTTCTAATTTAAGTAGATTGTCTTTCAGAGTACAAATACTCTAGTAGGGTCAAAAGTGAGTAAAGCTGTACTACAACTGTGCACCACTTGTTATGTGATCGGACTGGTGGATACAGTGTAAGAATTGCAGACATTTGCTTCCTTTCAATATAGTAGCCGTAAAACTCTAATAGCAACTGTTAGCTATCAAAATGTACAAATAATTTGACTACTAACAGTCTTCCACAGTACTTGCTGGCATTGTCCCAAAATGTTGTTTTCTGTAATGGAAAGTCTGCCATTTTTTTTTCGGAACCACTTCTCCTGCTTAAGGGTTTCATTGTTCGCGAACTGTACTACAACTGTGCACCACTTGTTATGTGATCGGACTGGTGGATACAGTGTAAGAATTGCAGACATTTGCTTCCTTTCAATATAGTAGCCGTAAAACTCTAATAGCAACTGTTAGCTATCAAAATGTACAATTAATTTGACTACTAACAGTCTTCCACAGTACTTGCTGGCATTGTCCCAAAATGTTGTTTTCTGTAATGGAAAGTCTGCCATTTTTTTTTCGGAACCACTTCTCCTGCTTAAGGGTTTCATTGTTCGCGAACTGAGCAGAATTTCTTACCTCTAGTAACAATTTTCGGAACACCTGGAATCTCTACGCATTCCTAGGCATGCCGTATAATTTCTTCAATATGTCCCACCTCTGCTGAGGGTCCTCCTACTGGGGTGTGTCTGTACCACCTCCCACAAGAGGAGGCACCCAAGGTGATTTCTCAAGGTGCCCAAGCAACCTGGTAAGTAAACATGTCCTGTCACTACGAATGACCAAGGTTTCTACTCTCTGGGATCCCCATAGACTGTGAAGCTCCTCACTGTGCCAAAGAGGAGTGATCCAGCAGCCCTTCCAAGGACCTTCGTTTCTGTTACTTGTAACCGTGGTCTCATAGTTTTGGCAACCACGCACATTTTAAATAAGAAAAAATGAGAAGTTATAGAATTGCAGTGAGTCAGAAACTCCCAGACATGAATGTTAAACTATTTTAATTTACGAACTGTTGTTCTTATGTTGTTATGGGCTAACGTTTTTCATAGCTCTTTAGAATTTTAGATAATGATATTATTCAATTTAATGATTAAAGTGAGGCTTTATTGGAAGGCTAAGGACTGATGCAAAGACGCATCCTTTAAAGAAAAGCCTGCAGCTTCAGTTTGGAATACTATTCAATGATTATAATTCCCACAATTGTATCATAATATGCTGTTTGAAGAGAAGAAAGAAAACTGGAGCTGCTGAAAGCTATGATAACTGCTATATACCTCTTCCTTGCTAACTTTGGAGTGCTTTTAATGCACAAAGGAAATATTGGCATTGTTTGTTTATTTAATTGATTAGTGGTTCGATTTCCATTTTTCATCAGGGAAGGATATATGTAATATGAATCTTAATTTTAACCTGGGCTTTTTAGAGCCAGCCTTTAGAGGTAACCATTTGAAATGTCGAGACCCTCCACAGAAAGTCCCAAATGCAGAGACTGACCTTGGGATTCGTTAAACTCCGAGCAGATTGTGCCAGTGCAGCACAGCAGCGTGCCTTGCATATTCATGATGGTGCGCTGCTGTGTTATCTACATGGACGTGATCTGTGTACGAGCACAGGGGGCATGACCGAGCATTGCTCACACACTACAAATACCCCCTGCACTCCAGAATTGCCGTACGGGAATTCCAAAGCATCTACAGTGTCTGCAGACACTGTTATGTCACTATAATAGTGTCAGTGGACAAAATAAGTAAAGTAACACAAAAGCCCCACAATGGTCCAGCACAGATAATGTCCAGAATGGTATGCCAGTGTACATGCTGGCATACCAAATAAGTATGCATGTTCCTGAGAGCAACATTTATTCCCTCATGTATGATGTAGTTGTTAAGATGTCCTGCCCTAAGGTGAATAAAGCAATGTGCATACCCCTACAGATAAAACAATATTTTTTTTCTGTCCACAATAAAGTTTAAGCATAGTAGAGCAGGTGTGCGCATCACGCAGCTATGCTCAGCCTAGCTTACACATCACAAGAAGCTAAACACAAATATACAGCCAAACTTTGCAGTGTGAGATAGTGTAGTGGTTAGAATGTCCACTTTGCATGCAGTCATTCATGGGTTGATTTCCCCAATGAAAATATTTCAATTTTATATGTGAAAGCAGTAGTAATTTTTTTTTTTATAATTAGATAGTAAATAACATATATTTGTCAACCAGAGTAGCATAGTAGGTCCAAATGTGAGGTGTCAATGCAATAAAGTTGTGAAACCCCCATATTAACACAAGTGCCCCATACAGTATAGTCACACAAAATGTAATGTCATAAAAACACATAGGGGGATGTTATGGAAGGTCAACATACATATCATAACATGTCATTAATGAGAGATGAACTCCACAATCCTGATAGTGCATAAAATGAAAGCTGAACAATGCTAAGTTGTGCTCAGCTCTGCTTAGCCGGTGGAATCTATGCTTAAATGTAAATGCTAAGCAAGAATTAGCACTCTGGTTTTTTCCCACATACCAAAGACAGTTAGTAGGGCATGAAAGGTACCTCGGTCTAGTTTTAATTTCTGGCAGTGTTATTAAGATGTGAATAACCGCATGCTGTCAATGTATCAGGTGTCCATTCTGTGTTGTGAGGGTGGGTGATCCCCTCCTTGTCATATTGTGCTGCGTAACTGTATCTTCGGGTGCCTGGTTATTCTGTTAGGTTATGTACTTGGTACCCCCGGGCTTGTTCGCCACCTCCCAAAATTACATTTTGATATTTCTGCCTTTGAGGGATAAGTAATCTTTAGATCCATACAATAGAAGCACCAAAACATCCATAAGCATTCACAGTTATCAAACGATAGACACAAATAAATAGAACGAGTAGTAGTACTAAACAGGAAACAGCTGTTTCCTAGGCTAAAGCATCCTGCTGTATTGCTGTCTTTACACAAACCCATAAAGGACTTTAACCTTTCACTTCTTAGATCCAAGTCAGCTATTCGCTTGCATCAGATTATTATGTTAGCTATCACAGGCACTTTACCTGACATAGGTCCTTTTAAAGGAGCCTCTGTGCTTGTTGTCTCTGTTCACCGAGTACCGCAGACCTCAGCAATTAATGGAATCTTCTGCAATTTCCTTTTGCACTCATAAGTACTCAGCGAACTGACCTTAGGCAATTTGCTTTTCTCCCTAGGAAAGAAAGTCACTGGAAAGGAAACTATTAGCTCGCGGGGCCATCTGGTAAGGGCAAAAAAAAAAAAAAAAAAACTCATCTGACCAGGTTTAATCTGCTTTACCTGTATGCTGCACACCAGAGCATATTTTCACGATTCCATGATTGCCAACAGGAACATTTTATTACTGATGTCATGAAGCAGAAACTGTTTGCATTGTAATATTTTTGCACAATGAAATATGTACTAGCAAGAAAATATTTTGCAGGCATAGTTAGTGTGAGATGAAGTTAAATATATTAAGGCAAATATGATTTTTATGTGCATTTAGGTGCATAATCCGGGTCAACACAGATGTTACACGGTAGGAAGGTTATATTTACTACCTAAAATAATATGCGAGCTCGTGGCTTATTCGCTTTTATGGTGAATGTGCGCCAGTGTACATATGGCTCACGAATACAATCCCGTGAGCTGGGGTAGTCACCGCTGAGAACTGTTACCAAATGAAAACCATTAGTGGAAAGAGAGTAGCTTGCTGACATACTCAATCCTGTTAATCAAGTTTTGTTTAAAAATAATTTAGATGCTGGGTGCCACTTAATGGCTGTCTGGTCCATCCTATCTCTTCATTCAGTGATCTAACATTACCCTGTGGTAATTAGAAAAGTTTTTTTTTCTGAATAAGGTTCCCTATGGTTTGTGCAGCTGGCACAACTTGTGTTTAAAAATGCAAACTTGAGACCTCACTCTGCATGCTGTTTATACTGCGTAGCTTGTTCTTGCTGTTTTTCTGAAGTCTCCAGTACTAGTTAGTCAACAGGTACTTTTAGAAGACATCTTGATTATGTGTACATATGCAGCAAGAACAGTTATTATACACTTGCGTGATTTACAGCCAAAATCCACATTGAACAGTTTTAGATGTGGAAGCAAATGTATAAAAGTCGTAGAGAATATAACTAACCATACCTTTCCACTACTTAAAGGAAGAAATATGGACAAAGGCATAAATAAAAGTGGGACAAAGGCCCAAAAGTGGGGACGATATTTAAATATTAAAATATTTCTCTTACAGACTTAGAAAGTCAATAGAATAACATGCTTTGCGGTTGCATGAATTTTCTAAAGCATATGAAGTCTGAAACTCAAATGTATGTCATTATTTTCAGACTTCAATCTTTAATGATTTGGCACTAATTTGCCAGAAAACCACAATTTTATGAAAATGGGCCAAAAATATAAACCAAAATCTGAACATTCTGTACAATTGAGTGGTATCTAACTGATTGAATGCTGCAAGGTGTGGCACTGATTGAGGCTTAACATACAGCTCCCATGTCTTTTACAGCAACTGCATTGTACTAGAGGGTATATTGGAAGACAAACTACAACACCTCTATTGGTCAGTTTATGACAGCTGTCTAGCAAAGCACAAACTATGAATAGACCAGTAAACAGAGATTGTGGGTGCTGTAAATCCCATTACAACACTGCAACGATTTGAGTTGCTTGTTCTGGTCCCATAACATTCAGCTGTTTTAATGAGCAATTACAATTGTCCATACTAAGTAAAATGTTTTACAGATGGTTATAACCTTCTCTGTGAAGCATTTGTATTTTAAAAAGTTTTACTCTCATTGTTATTATTTTTTTACTTTATATGTTTTAAACCTTATTCACCTATGTAAAAAAAACTTAAAAGTACCTTCCAAAGATCAATAAGCAGATAAAATAGACATCCAACATATTTTATTAATTCCTTGACACTCTAATGTTGATTCTCATTCTCTCAGATCCAAACAACGTAATTTAAGCTTGATGTAACAGTAGTACATTTGAACCACTATGGAAATACATTTCAGTTTCCCTACCCTGAAACTGTAATATAAAATGGGATAACAAGCGTGTGTAACACCGCATACCTTTTCTGATACTTAAAACAAAATGATAAAAGATGTGTGGGCTATATAAACGCATCTATCCTATCAGCATTGTAAATCTGTTTCCGTCTTCAGTTTGTGATTTACCGAAATGCATCCTAAGCCATGCTTAGCTGCAGTCATTGAAGTTCACCACACTGCCCTTAGGGAGATAGGCAAGTACTAGGCTATGTGCCCTTGAGGGCCATTTTAATCCTAGACAGTTACCTTTTATGTGCTTGAAAGAACCTACCGCATTTGGACATATACTGGCCTTACTCATCCTGTCCCGTTACCCTCAATGAGAATAACTGGGAGCATACCATAGATAATTTGAGGAGACCCATGCATGGGATAAAGTATTTAGTAACTGGCTCTGTCCATTAGTAGTACAAGGGGCAGTCCTGGAGTAAATTTTCTGTTTCCCATTCATTATCCATGAATCTAGTTGTGCTTGAATATGAACAGTGATGAACTCTGTTTTATCTGAATGAGAAATATGTTCCACAGCAGTGGTATCCTCTAAGATACATGTGTCACTCCAGACTGAACTGCTGATGTTGCATAGGAGGTCTAGATCCCTAGACCGTGCATTTTAGATGCCATTTGGCTTGCTGATGTGCAGTAAATCTACCAATAATGGGTTGGAGGCATACCTCTCAACTGTCCAGATTTTTGCAGAATGTCCAGATTTTACCTCATATTTTTGATTGTGGTTTGCAGCCAAATCACTGGGATGCTCTCAGGATTTAAGTCACTAAATAATTAAAAGCATTTGCATTTCAGACTTTGAATCCTTCAGAAAATGCATCTCAATACAAACCCTGTTATTCTCGCACATTTCTAAGTTTAAAAGAGTAATATGTAAAATATGTCCCTACCTTTTGGTCGTTGCCCCTCTCCCTCTCCCTTTATGCCAGGCATTGTCAAGATTTCCTGCACTAAAGTTGAGGGCTATGGTCAGAGGATGAATTGTATGCCAGAGACAGATCACTTAGCATCTTCTTCTTGGTGATTTGGGCACACTGACTGCTGTCCATCTGACACCTCAACTGCATATACTGATTGGAAAAAGAGAATTGTTGGCAAGGACACCGCCCTTCTGCCCATGGTGCATTGTTTTTGATCTAAGATATAAGCGTAAAAAAAGAATTTGTTAGCAATTTGCATTGTTCAAAAGAATTCTAGCAAGAGACTGCCTAGAGGCCATCACGATGTTGATGGGGACACAAGTAATTAAAGATACAGTATGACCCACTATAGAATTTGTTGAAAGGAGAGAAAAAGTACAGTAGGACTTTAGTGTTTTTATAACAAATTGTGCTTAAAACCATAGAAAGAAAAGAAAACAATCCAGAAAATATTATGGGCTGCTTAGAAAAGTTTTATGAGTTGTTATTTGGTACATCCATTAAATAAAGCTTTTACTAATTTATCCAAATATCTGTGCCTGTGGTATATATTTTATGTCGCATAACAATAATATATATTTCACTATGGTTATTTCCACCTTTAGGGGGTTTCTTTCCAAGTTTATAACAGTGCATATGCCCAGTATGACATGGAAGGAGAATGGTATGACTTGGTATGGGCAACCAATCATCTTTTCCAGGCATGCATTGAAAATACTTGTACTTGTCAGTACGTGCTGTGTGCTGCACAGGAATTGCCTATTTCTAATACCATATCCACACCAAAATCATGTGCAACTGAATTTAAATTGATGTCTTTCCACACGTGATGTTAGACCTTCTTAAGGTAATCTTTTCATAACCACCAAAGCCAGTGTTCCACTTTTCCGGTTTCACCCAGTAGTCAACTAACCAGACTGCGCCCCCCCTTTTGCAAATTCCTGGATCCGCCACTGCAGGCGTACAGGTCTTGTTGACTGGCAGCTCAGAACTGCAGTTCCTTTAAAATTCACTTTAATAGAGCCTTGTGTCATGAACTTTGGTGCAGTGCTTTAACCTGTACTTTGTACCATTAAAAAATAAGAAGCTGTAAGAATAGGCTGTATAAACCTGTGAATCTGCTAATTCTGTATTACTAACTGTTAGTTGAGATTCCTTAAATCTGCTGATAATAGGCGGATATCAATGTTTATTGCTCATAAATATTACCCTTTTCTTCTGTTTGTATACCAGTTGCTGCAAAAGCAAAACTAGAAGAACATCCTTTGAAGAAAAATGACAACAAGAAAAGCCTCTTTAAATATGTTAACTCCGTATCAAAAGTTCACATGACAGTTGGACTCATTTTGCAACCATGTATTCTCATAGAGCAATTATAAAAAATTAGCTATTTTCTACACATTTGCCATAGAAGCCATAAACCAGTAGTATGCAACACTGTGTTATTGCACGTCAGTTTTCCAGTTATGGATAATGACAATATCTGTACAGCGTATCAAAAAGTGAATAAAAACTGGATGTGGCCTAATAATATCTCTGGCCACTTGCCTCATGCAGTGACAGACGTTTTGACTAAACCCTTGGGGCATGTGTTTAATTCATTGTAGTGCACGGAGTACCGAACTACACTGTGATATTGGGAAAAAGATAAGCTTGTTAACACCTTCCTTTGTGCAAGACCCAATCTTAACATCACAAAGGTGCTTAACAATTGTTAAGCACTCTCCTAAGCACTGTTATGATTGGGTATTATGCTAGGGACTTAAATCGGACAGTTGTGAAAACAAAGAACAGACAGCTTTGTTTCTACCTGAAGTGCATTCCTGTTAACTGTCCCTGAGCTCGTCTCATGTTTTTGCTCAGATTTTCTGGTAAATCCCTGACGATTACAGTTAGACAATAATCCCAGATATTAGAGTTTCATTCTTCTTAATGTTCAGAATATGCATACTAACCTTTTCAAAAGACCATTATAAGAGCTAAATTAAAGTACATATAAGGATTCTTCAGCTACAAGAAAGTTGACTTACAGTTATTTAAAATCTAGGCTTCATTACTTAAAATCATATCATCAATATTGTCATTACATAAGAGGAAGGTTATGTTTGGCCTATTAAGATCATATGATTATAGGAAGTTACTAGGCGAATGGCCCTAGAGCCATTACAAGCATAGAAAAGTTATACCCTTATTTCCATGATCACAGCCTAATCCCCATGTCCAAGAGGGACACAGGTGGAACCCCAGGGGTTAATTCATGGTTACCCATTCAATTGTCCAGATTGCGTTTGAATAGGGCCAATGGGGTGCTCTGTTTGACATGAAGTGGGAGTCTGTTCCAATGGTGTGGTAACCTCTGGGAGACAAATCTGTCCCTCCAGAATTTTCTATTAATGTCACATACCAGGTTAAGGCGTTTAAAGTGAGTAACCCGTGTACCATTTGACTTGCGGATATGCATCATTTCAAATAAAGCAGGGTCAGAGTTAGCCTTATATGCAAGTCAGAGATCACCTCTGAGTAGTTTGTATGAAGCAGAATAAAGTGACAGTGATATCACATGATCTGCATAGGACAGATGCTGAAGACCTTGAATTTTCCTTGTGAGGAACCTTTTGTGGTTTCTCCGATTGCTGCAGGTGCTTGGTACCAAAAGGGGCATTGTACTCAATTTTTGCCCTGATGAGAGAAGACTACAGGAAGGTTATAACTTTTTTATTTCTGGAAGCAATGCCCTTACTTATGAGATGATCAATATAGAATGCCTTTCTTACCACTGTGGAGACATGGTGATCAAAGGTAAGGTTGCTGTCAACCTGTGTGCCCAGATCTCTCGTCACTGAGTGCATACGTAGGCTGCTGCTACTGATACAGTAGTTAGCAGGAACATTGCTCTTACTGAAAGGGGTGATAATACATTTTTTTGCATTGAGTTTAAGGCCATGACTTTGACAGAAATCATTTATTTGTGTAAGACCTTCTTGTAGGATGTTGACATCATCTGGAGATTCTATGAGCACTCCCAGTTTGCAGTCATCAGCAAATGTTGTCAGCTACAGACATTTTGTTTTTGCTTGTACTTTGGAGAAATAGATTCCAAGCAGTAGCGGTCCCAGGACTGATCCCTGTGGAACACCACTGGTTACAGGTCTGCTGTTGGGGGTGGATTCCCCTATTTTGACTATATGTGTCCTGTCTGTAGGCCAGTTAGTGACCCATCTAATGATATAAGGGTTGATAGCTAGCTGGGTGAGTTTGTCAATGATGCCTTAGTGGGAGATAGTGTCAAAAGCCTTGGCTAAGTCTAGGTAGGCTGTATGTATGCACAGATTTCCCCTCGCCCAGGGCCTTGGTGAATGTCTCAAATAAGTCCACCAGGTTTAACAGGCATGATCTCCCTTTGACAAATCCAAGTGTTTGGAGATTACCTACATCTTTGTTGATAAGGTCCATGATGATTCATTGCATGGCCTTGCAGAGAAGCCTAGTCAGGCTAATAAGTCTATAGTTCCCATGGTCATTGGAAGCACCACCTTTGTGCAAGGGAATAATGGAGGCCATTTTCCATTCAGCTGGGGGGGAGTCAGGACTTAGACTATGATTGAAAAGAGTACCCAGTGGTGTTGCTAATTCTTGTTGGAACTCATGTAAGCAGTCTGGGATGTTATCAAATCCCACAGCTGCTGTGTTTTTGGCCTTACAGAAGGCATTTACAACCTGCTCTTTAGAGATACAAGATAAGGGACAGGTGGTAGACATGTCATGGGATACTTGTGGCTAGGACAGGAAGTGATGTTTTCACAGAATCTGTCGGCCAACAAGTTAACTATGTCCACAGGCTCAGTATATGTGATATCATTAACTACCAGTTCCACACAAACCTGGGCTTTTACTTTTAGGTTTTTGATGCAACTAAAATTCTCCTTATGGTTGTCCTTAGTTGAGGAAGGTAATTTGGATTTGTAGTTTGCTTTGGAGGACTTCGCAAGAAGTCTTATTTGCTTGTTTAATCTGAGGAGTGAGTGTTTCCAGTTTAGGGCTCACTCTCTATACTCTTAGACAGCAATTTCTTCCTCTTATTGTAAAGCCGGTTAATGGCAGTTGTCCCCCAGGCAGGTTTGCTCCTCCTTGAGGAGCTTGTTTTGGTTCTATCAGGTATGGCTGAGTCAATGCAGTTATACAGGCGTTTGTATAAAGCATGGGTGTAGAACTTGGCATAGGTGCCAATTACATCTGAGGGGAGAGGTGCAGTAAAGCTATTTATACCACCCTGTAAGAGGTTATAATCTGATTTGGAGAAGTTTTTTAGTTTAGTTGCTGCTGGGGGGTTAGGTGTGATAGCTATTTTGAATGAGACTGATGTGTGGTAAGATCTCACCAGAAAAGACCTCACACTGTGGGTGCTACAGTGGTCCCCCATATTGGTAAGCACCAGATCAAGGATGTTGGCACCCCTTGTAGGGGTGTCAACTAGCTGGTTGAGGGCATTGGAGTTAGTGAAATCAAGGAACCTTTGGGCAAGTGAGTTTGAGCATAAGTAACTTACCCAGTCAATGGATGGGTAGCTAAAGTCATCCAAAAACAATGGTGTGTGGCTGTATCTTGACAGACTCAAGTAGATCCAAATAGGCAGAGTGGGTGTCCTGATTCGTGGAAGGGATCCTGTAGCTGGTATTGACTTGAATAGGTGCCCTGCCAACAATTAATTGCACCTGAAGTATCTCCAGGGAATCATACTGTTTAACCAATCTGGAGGTGTATTTATCTTTAATGAATATTGATACACACTACCTCCTTTAGTTTTCATGCCTTCAGTTTGTGGTCTGAATGTTTTGAAGTAGGTGTAACCTGGTATGGCTGGGACGCTCTATACAGTCTTGAACCAGGTCTCCGTGACTGCACAAATGTCTGCGTCTTCCAAGGTAACAACTGTTTCCAGTGAGTACAGTTTCATGCTAAGACTCCTAGCGTTTAGTAGCATAACCTTGAGGTTGTTTTAGATAGAGATTTTACATAGGGAATTTTGTCCTTGAGACACTACCTAAAGAAGTCACTATGGGGGTAGCAAGAACCTTAGCCAGTAGCCGGAATCTCAGGGGTGACAGATGAAGACCATCTTTGGCAAAGCATCGAGGTTTGTCGATCATGTCATCACGAACTGACAAATACAAGATCTCCTTAGAATGACAGCAGAAACTAAGCCAATTATTGAAGTCAATCATTTCCTGTTTGTAGTGAGGCATCATCCTAGGTGAAGGTAAAATGCTGGTTAAGGCTAGGGATATACCTGCCTGAGACACATAGTCTGAGAGCTCAGTCATGTCTCTCTTCATATAGTCCAGAGAGGTACATATCAAATCATTCACACCAACATGTACTATGACGGAGTCATAACAGTACCTGTTGTTGAGAGACTTGAGTGCATGTGTGATATGGTGTATCCTGGCACCTGACAGGTGACCATGACCTTTTCCTTATCCAGCCTGGTGACAGGGACATCTGTGTGTCTCACAATGGAGTCACCTATGACTAATATGTCTGGTTTTGTGTTTTTTGCCTTAAGGGCTTGACAGGTGTGACATTGGTGCGTGAGCTATTATATGCATTGTGTTTTCTAGAGGATGTATTATGTGTAGGGTGCTTGTGTTTGTGTTTGGGAGGTATCTGGTGTTTAGGTATGTTTCTGGTGAGGACCTCCGCATATATAGGTATGTGTGATATGTGTTTGGGTGGAGTAGGAGGTGAGGTATGCAAGCTGACAACCCACTCATTGTCATATGTACTGATTGGTGTGTGAGACAGCATCGATTCAAAGTTTTTAATATAGTTGCATCTCTCACCTGTTGAGTTTGTATGGACTAGGAGTAGGGGGTTGTTGGTGAATATGAGGCAGTTGCTACAGACTGCCTCAGGATGCCCATGTTGAATAAGCTGGCTGGAGAAAGTGCAGGAAATTGTCTGTCCATAGAGTTAGGTAAATTTATACAGTCAGGAAAAAATGGTCACACTTAGGAATGGGTAGTGGGTGAGAGGTGTGTTGGTACCTCTAAGGCTAGGCTTAGTGCTCCACCTGATAGTAAAGCAGGGCTGTGAAAAACCTCTGGAGGACCACAAGCAAAATGCTACAGGAAAATTTAACAAGCAGAACGTTTGTGTCTATAACCACCAAGGTTAACAAGTGCAAATGTCGGGCTTAAATAAAACAAAAATAACCCTTTTAACTCAAACTAGCCAATAAGGACGCTCTCTCTGAGCTCTATTCAAATCACCCCCGATTAGATGGGACCCAGAGAGCACTCTCCTCCCACAAGGGAGCAGAAGGGCCTTCCCCACAAGGAAGGCTTGAATTTGATTCTCAGAAGTTACAAAACACAGAAACAGCAAACCTGGACCTGGGCTATGCTACAGCTGAACTAGTACAGTATAAGGTAAAATGTGGAAAAAAAAACAGTTCAGACAATTCAGACATTAGAATATAAATACAAATTAAAAGTGCAATATAATAGCAAAAACAGGTACTTATAGTTGGTTGAAAGCAATGAACCAGGACCGAAACATTAAAGGTGGAGGAGTGTCAATATTCACCAAGGATATTCACACCACCAGGCTAGTTGGCCAACACAATGTGTCTGAAATTCTCCAAGTGCAACTAACACAAGGTAAGACTGCAATCCAAATTGTAGCTTGCTACAGATCCCCCACCATACCCCAAGATTCTCACTACACCTTTCTAAACATACTGGAAAATATTAAGATAGAACCAAACACCCTAATACTGGGTGATTTTAACTACCCTTCCATTAACTGGGAAAACTACTCATGTCCCAACACCTTTGCGCAACGGTTCTTGGAATTCATAAATTCCAATGCCCTGGATCAACTAATCCATAGTCCCACCAGGGGCTCCAATATCTTAGACCTGGTCATAACCAACATGGGAAATCAATGCTCCATACCTATGGTCACCCCCTCGTTAGTCAGGTCTGACCATAAGCTAATCACCCTTAACATCCACATCCCACCCACACCCCCCAGTAAAGAAACCACCATAAAAAACTTCTCCAAAGCCAACTTCATGCTACTCAAGTCAGAAGTGACAAACTTCATGACACCCATGCAGACGGGAACTGAAAGTTCAACTGCTGAATCCTACACTAAGGCACTGTACGAGCACATCCACTCATGCATGAATCGTGCCATCCCAAATAGAACCAAAATGCTCTCATCCAAAAAAAGGAAGCCAATCTGGTGGTCCCCTGCCATAAACAAACTTTACAACAAAAGGAAGAAACTTTTGCAGAAAAGAGGAAAATCCCAGGATGTAAAAAACTCCCTTACTAGCCTCAGTAAGAAACTGAGATGCCTCATAAAATCCTCCAAAGCTAGTTACGAAAATAAAATTGCCAAAGATTCCAAAGACAACCACAAAGCATTCTATAACTATGTCAAGAATCTAAATGGCAATGCTCAGATCTGCTCTGAGCTAAAACAGAATGGCATTAAATATACTGATCCGAAGGATATTGCCAATATCCTGGCAGATCGATTCAGTGCCAACTTCACCCCCCTCTCACCCCCTAAATGGACCATCTGAATACCAGAAGATTGCCAAATTCCAGTAATAACGGCCACACAGGTACAAAATGCACTCTCTAAAGCCAAGAATACAGCATCCATGGGACCAGATGACATCCCGGGCTGTGTACTACATGAACTACAATATGAACTGGCACCTCACCTAAGTGTCATGTTTAATCATAGCCTCACCTCAGGTTTCGTGCCCACTGAGTGGCGCAGAGCTACAGTTATCCCACTCCACAAGGGGGGATCCACCTTGGATCCCGGAAACTACTGTCCCATCAGTCTGACAAGCCTTATCTGCAAGGCCATGGAGCGTATTATCATAGAACTTATAAACAAAGACATTGGCAACCTTCAAACACTGGATCCCACCCAGTTTGGGTTTGTGAAGGGCCGATCTTGTCTCCTGAACCTGATTGACTTCTTTGAATCAGTCTCCAGAGCCATGGACAAGGGTAAGGTAGTCCACACAGCCTATCTAGACCTTGCCAAGGCCTTTGACACCACCCCCCCCCTCTGGAATTATAGATAAACTTACTAAGTTGGGCATTAATCCCTATGTCACCCAATGGGTTGCTAAATGGCTTACTGATAGAACCCACACTGTAAAAGTAGCCGACTCCAAATCCAGCTCCAGACAAGTGACAAGTGGAGTACCTCAGGGTTCAGTCCTGGGGCCGCTCTTGTTTGGCATCTACTTCTCTGAAGTACAGGTCAGCACTAAGGGACTCTGGCTAACAAAGTTTGCAGATGACTGCAAACTGGGAGCCATTATTGAATCCCCAAATGATGTGGATACTCTACAAAAGGGCCTTACAGAAACAGATGCTTGGTGCCAGAGCCATGGGCTCAAGCTCAGTGCCAAGAAATGTATTGTTATCCCCTTTGGGAAAAAACATGTATCCATGAATTATCATATAGGTGGCAGTACACTAAACACAGAAAGTGTGATAAGAGACTTAGGGACACAGGTGGGCAGTGTTCTCACCTTCGATAACCACATCGCCACAACAGTCAGGAAATCCTTCTATGTGGCACACCTCATCACAAAGGGCTTTTCATCCAGAAAAAAGGAGGTAATTGTCCCACTGTACTCATCCCTCATTAGACCCATTATAGAATACAACGCCCCATTTGGTATGTACCTCTCAAGACATCTGCAACAACTGGAAAGGCCTCAGAAATACCTCACTAAAAGAATCACAGGCCTAAAGCAGATGCCCTACGCTGACCGCCTTAAAAACTCCAGCTATACTCTGTCGCATATCGTCTACTCAGAGGCGATCTCTGCTTAACATACAAGGCCATGTCAAACCCAGAGCTGTTGGACATGCTACACTTAAAGAAATCCCAATCCCTCAGAGCTACATGCTCCAGGGATCTAAACCTTGTCATCACAATAAACAAAACATGCTGGAGGGATAGGTTCCTGACCCAGAGACTCCCCAGACTCTGGAATAGATTGCCCATACATGTCAAGCAGAGTGCCTCTTCGGACCTCTTCAAGAGGAACCTTGACGACTGGATGGGAGAAAGGAAATTCACCCCAGGGATCATGTCAGTCGCCCTGCTAGACAGGGGTCCAGGAAAGTAAATGATGTGGGAAGAAATAGCCAGGGAATTGTTATGGCTAGGCTTGTATAGGCCCTAGGGCTGATAGCCTAGTACCAACCTATGAACCTATGAACCAATGAACCTAAGATCTTTCAGTATCTTAGTGAAGAGCTGGTCTTAATGTTCAAGTCATACCAAACAGACTACATTCAGCAAGTTTGAATTTAGCGGTTCCCTATTATATGATCGAAGACGCATTCTTTCGAATGCGTCTTGATCGAACTTGAAAGCATGGAACAGCATATAAGTGAATTCTTTCCCTGGGAAGGAAATCACTTGGCCGCCTTCATTATTTTGCCTTTTTCGTCACTGTAGTGCGATCTCAGAGTTGGTATATTTAAGTAGTGGTGTGGGGGCACAGCCCCCCACATTGGGGGTGTTGGGGTGAAGCCCCCCACTTTATGTAATGTTTTAAAGTTTGTTGTTTTTTTTTCTTTTTGGGAACATCGATTTTTTTCCCTAGTAAAACAATCGCTGTTCTAAGTGTTCGGGATTGTAAGCTTTCACTTACATGGGGCTGATAAATCAGCATTCGCTTTTTTAAGCATTCTCTGATTTAATATAGACCCGAATTTAGCCTATGCTATAAAATGCACAAATATTAGAAATTCAAAGTGCATAAAATCACAGTCACAACAGACAACAAAAACATTTTTAAAAAAGCAGCAATTCACCAGCAATTCCCAGCTTAGAAGGGTGTAGGCCACACTCTCCTGCCACAAGACTCTAGACCACAAACCTTCCTGATGTAAAACAACTAGTTTTGGAACCCAAGTGCTTAGCTCAGAACTAAGACACTTCAGAATAACAGACATAATAGGCCTTCAGCCAGCATTTTTTTATAAAGCATTTAACTATGAGATATTAGGAGTAATCATATATTTCCTCAAAAATCACAAGAAATAATGGCTTCCTTTTTGACATTACAACTAGTCAGAGTTCATGATGGGGGCACAGACTTACTAGTAAACTGAAACTTTCATCGTATGATTTGGGTAGTTTCACCACGACAGCCTAGTACAAACAACTTTCCCAATGTTGGTGTCCTACTCATTGGTGTATGATTTTTAATCTTTTCCATTTTTTTGTATCTGTGAACTGAAACTTCTGTTTCTAATTTGCAATCCTCTTTTGCCTTGATTTCTGATATAAATTTATTAATGCTAACTGTGACTGATAGTCAAGCATTGTTATTCTATACTTTCATTAATCACACCATTTTTACACTATTTTGATATTTGTAATCCACACTTAGATTTTCAGTTAGAAATTGATTTTACATATACCACCAATGTTTCATTGCCTTTCTTGTAACATGATACTATATACAAAGAATACTTCTGAATTTTTTTAAACTTCACTTGTTTTTCATTATTTTTAGTTTATATTGAAAAAAAGCTCTTTCTGTCAGAGCACTTGAATCAGTCGGTACGCAGTTTAGTGGTCTTCTGAATTTGAATTGCAATATGATATTGTATTAGTATCAATGAAATGATCATAATTCTATGAATTTAAACTACAACAAAAAGAAAAAAAAAATCTTGCTTTTTTCCCACTTTCTGAAAGTTAAGAAAGTTCAGTTACAGATTTGCTGTTCTGAACTGTTTGGAAGTTTCTAGAAGGCCAGTGCTTGCTTGGGCTAAAGGGAAGTCTCTGTGTTCACCAGTGGGAGTGGTTAACACTGAACAGCCTGCCTGCCCCTGGAGGAGTGGTTACTACCTAGAAGCTGTAGCTTTATTGGTCATTTTGGGTCAATTCTAAACTCCTTGATCTCTCTCTCTCTCTTAAAACCTGGCTGCCTCGTGGTTTTGGTGTCTTTTCAGGCTTGCTAGTTGTTGCTGAAGCACCTACCAAGGGGAGAAAACGCTGAGAGAAGAAAAGGAGCCACTTTTGTGATTTTAACTATTTTCTTCTGATTTTTTTGTTAAGTTTTACTGCTTTGCCGCCTACTTTTTGGCATTTTCTGGCTTGCTACATTTATATCTGTAACAGTAACAGTACTTGGAACACATCTAGAGCCTGTTTACTGCATTTCCTGTGTTGCACTTAATTTAAAATCATTTTTTTTCTCTAAAAACTGCATTTTATCTGATTTTGGCCTAGCACTCAAGTGTGGGGTCATTTATTGCACTGTTGTGATTATTTTGCTGCTTGTGTATCTCTGCTACCTTTAAACTACAACAAAAAGAAAAAAAAAAAATCTTGCTTTTTTCCCACTTTCTGAAAGTTAAGAAAGTTCAGTTACAGATTTGCTGTTCTGAACTGTTTGGAAGTTTCTAGAAGGCCAGTGCTTCCTTGGGCTAAAGGGAAGTCTCTGTGTTCACCAGTGGGAGTGGTTAACACTGAACAGCCTGCCTGTCCCTGGAGGAGTGGTTACTACCTAGAAGCTGCAGTTTTATTGGCCATTTTGGGTTAATTCTAAACTCCTTGATCTCTCTCTTAACACCCTACAACTCTCTTTTTGCGTGGTTTTGCGCACTGAGCAGCGTCGAGCAGCGCCGCCTAAACAGGTTTAAACTATTCCAGGCTCCACAAAGTCTGCTCTTCACTTTTTCCCTTAGAACTCTTCAAACTCTCAAAGTAATCACTCTATTCTCTTTCTAAAACCCTGCACTTGCTCAGCTCTTATAAGGAAACACTAACTAACTAAAGCACTACACCCTCCTTGACTTCTCATAAGTATTAGGCTCCCGATTGGTCCTTCTTGATCAAGTGAAAAATCAGTTCCCTTCCCTAATCTGATCAGTAAAAACCAGTTCCCTATACTAATCTGGTATGTCCAAGGGTCAGTTTCAAGGTTACTCTCCAGTCCAGCTGGTGAATCTGGGAATTTTGAGGCAATGTTACAATTGCCTTATGTACACAGACAACCCTCTCCTCCTTCCAACAAACTCTAATACATGTGAGAGATGCAGTTACACAGCCAAACTGGAGGCAGAGCTCTCTCAACCCAAGACTGGCACAGTCAGTCAGGAGGAAAAGGTAACCACCCACACCACAAATCCAGTCTCACACAGACTTATTGCATCTGCATACCCAACACATAAACACACAAAAACATACTCGGAGGCTCTAAATAAAAATCTGCCTAAACATCAAAGACCTCCTAAGCAGATATCTAAGCAACAGCCACCCCTCAACTATACCCACGAATCACATATCTCACAAAATCAGTGTGCCTCACAGTCACAGCCCTTAAGGCCAAACAACACACCAAATACACTTATTATAGGAGACTCTATTGTCCAGCACACTGACGTCCCGCTCACCAGACTGAACAAGGAGAAGATCACTGTAAGCTGCCTGTTGGGTGCCAGGATCCGCCACATAACACAAGCACTCAGGTCACTCCAAAGCAAGTACAAATATGACTCCGTCATTGTCCATGCTGGTGTGAATGACCTGAGACATACCTCCCTGGACTACATGAAAAGAGACATACAGGAGCTCTCTGACCATGTATCCCAGGCTGGTATGACCCTGACCTTGAGTAGCATCTTGCCCTCACCAAGAATGATGCCACAGTATAAAGACAAAATGATCAGTTTCAACAATTGGCTAAAGTATTGCTGTCATTCAAAGGGGATCCAGTGTCTGTCAGCCTGGGATGACATGCTTGACAAGCCACGTTGCTTCGCTAGGGATGGGTTGCACCTGTCACCCTTAGGCTTTCGTATACTGGCCAAGGCTCTTGCCACCCCCATAGTGCCTTTTTTAGGCAAGGCTCAAAGGACAAACCCACCTCCATAAGCAACCCAAGGATAAAAAAACTAAAGGTAATGCTACTCAATGCCAGAAGTCTAAACCTCAAGATGCATGCACTCAAGGCTCTCCTCAGTATGGAGAAAATCGATGTCTGTGCAGTAACAGAAACCTGGTTCAAGGCTCCTGAGAGCACCCCAGCACTACCAGGTTATAACTCATACCATGTGTTTCGGCCCCAAAACTCGGACCGAAGCACAAAAGGAGGGGGAGTATCTATATTCATCAAAGATACCTACACCTCCAGGTTAGTGGCACTGCACGAAGCATCGGAAACCATCCATGTGCAACTAACAGCGGGCAAAACTGCCTTTCAGTTTGTAGCCTGCTACAGATCACCCTCCCTATTACAGGAACCCCACTTGGCATTCCTGAGAACACTGGAGAATATGAAGGTCTCTCCAAACACTATGTTATTGGGTGACTTCAACTACCCAAACATTGACTGGGAAAACTACTCAAGCCCAAACACCCTCTCCCAATGGTTCCTTGAATTTATAAACTCTAACACAATGGAACAACTGGTCACCACTCCCACAAGAGGGAACAACATATTGGACCTGGTCATCACCAACATGGGGACTCTATGTTCCACACCAGAGGTAAACCCCTCATTGGTAAGATCAGACCATAAACAAATTTCCCTGGACATCCATATCCCGTCCCCACCCCCAGCCAAGGAAATCACTGTAAAGAATTTCTCAAAAGCCAACTTTGCACTTCTCAAGACTGAGGTGGAATCCTTCAAAGCCCCTGGGCCAGAGGATAATACAGTCCAATCCGCAGAATCCTTTACAAATGCATTCTATGAGCACCTGCAGGAATGCATGGATCATGCTATCCCAAATAAAACTAAGGCTCACTCCTCCAAAAACAGGAGACCGGTCTGGTGGACCCCAGCCATAAACAAGCTATAAAACAGAAGGAAGAAGCTACTACATGACAGAGCAAAATCCCAAAAAGGGAAGGCATCTCTGATCAGTATTAGCAAGAAACTTCGATCCCTCATAAAATCATCAAAGGCCAGTTTCGAAAGAAAAATTGCCCTAGACACTAAAGATAATCACAAGGCCTTCTTTAGTTATGTCAGGAACATGGGCAGAAACTCCCAGATATGCTCTGAATTGTTGCATAACGGTACAAAATATACCAAACCTACAGACATAGCCAACATCCTGGCAGAAAGATTCAGCGCAAACTTCCCCCCCTTCCCCCCCAATGGAGCAAATGCCTATCCCAACTGAATGTAACCTCCCTGACATCACAGATGCACAGGTGAAAGCTGCCCTCTCCAAAGCAAAAAACACAGCATCTATGGGACCGGACGGTGTCCCAGGCTGTGTCTTACATGAGCTCCAAGAAGAACTGAACCCTCACATTAAGTCACTGTTCAAACTTAGCCTTACTACAGGATATGTACCCAAAGAATGGCGTACAGCTACAGTGGTCCCACTCCACAAAGGTGGTGTCACAACAGACCCCGGAAACTATCACCCCATAAGCCTGACTAGTCTGGTCTGTAAAGCTATGGAGCGTATTATCATGGAACTCATAAACAAAGACATTGGGAGCCTCCAGACACTGGACCCTACCCAACTCAGCTTTGTTAAGGGCAGATCTTGCCTCTTAAACCTAGTTGATTTCTTTGAAACAGTTACCAATGCCATAGATGAGGGCAAGGTAGTCCACACAGCCTACCTGGACCTCGCAAAAGCCTTCGACACAATACCCCACTTGGGCATCATAAATAAGCTTACCAGCTTAAATATCAACCCCTATATCACAAGATGGGTTGCAAACTGGCTCAGAGATAGAACCCACATGGTCAGAATCACAGGTGCCATGTCCGAATCCAAACCAGTTACAAGTGGCATCCCACAGGGCTCAGTTCTGGGACCTCTCTTGTTTGGTATATACTTCTCTGAGGTTCAGGCTAACACGGAGGGGATTATGGCTGACAATGTTCGCAGATGACTGCAAACTGGGGGCCATAATTTAATCTCCAGCTGACACAAGCATCCTCCAAAAGGGTCTCACAGAGACGGATGCTTGGTGCCAGAGCCACGCCATTCTTTGGGTACATATCCTGTAGTAAGGCTAAGTTTGAACAGTGACTTAATGTGAGGGTTCAAGCTAAATGCTAAAAAGTGCATAGTCATCCCCTTTGGGAAAAACAAGGTGCCCACAAATTACCACATAGGTGGTAATCCATTAAGTACGGAAGAAGTAATTAGAGATTTGGGGACCAACGTAGATAGTAATCTCTCCTTTGATAATCACGTTGCTAAAGTGGTTAGAAAGACCTTCTATATAGCCCACCTTATCACGAAAGGGTTCGCATCTAGATCAAGAGAGGTCATTGTGCCCCTCTACTCATCACTCATCAGGCCCATAATTGAATACAATGCCCCTTTTGGGATGTACCTTACCCGACACCTGCAGCAACTGGAGAGATGCCAAAAGTACCTCACCAAGAGGATCATGGGCTACAAACAGATGTCCTATGCAGCTCAACTAAAGAAACTCCAGCTCTACTCAGTTGCTTACCACCTACTCAGAGGCGATCTATGCCTGATGTACAAAGCCATGTCAAACCCAGAATTAATGGACATGCTCCACCTCAAAAAATCCAAGTCCCTTAGAGCTACACACTCCAGGGACCTAAACCTCAGCACAAAAATAAATAGAACATGCTGGAGGGACAGATTCATTTCCCAGAGGCTCCCCTCACTCTGGAATAGAATCCCAATTCATGTTAGACATAGCCCCTCACTGACCCTCTTCAAGCGAAATCTGGACACGTGGATGGGAAATCGCAAATTCACCCCTGGGATCTCTTCTGTGTCCCTGCTAGACAGAGGCACAGTAAACTAATCTTAAAAGGGTACCTTCTGTGACCTACTTTACAGAGGCACAGTAGGCTAATCTAATAGGGAGGCAGAAGCCAAATACACTCTGGCTAGGCTTATAAATGCCCTAGGGCAGATAGCCTAGTATCTACCTATGAACCTATGAACCTATGAATCATGTCAAAACAGGTTGCCACACAGCATATTTAATTTATCTCACAAAATAACGTGCTATCTTAAAATGAGCAATATTCTGTGATGATTTTATGAAGTTAGGTAACTCATTCCAAAGGTCTTGCCATCTTATTTGTAATATTAAAATAAAAGAGTTGTTGTGTCTTTCGGCTTTTCCCGGTTAGGGGTCGCCACAGCAGAACTCCGGTCCGCTAATGATTGGCAGTAGATTTTTACGTGCCAAGTTACGATGTTTGAATGTCTAAGTTCTCTACCTAGCTTCTTTGTAACACTTATAACTGACCTGTGCAAGTCTAATTAAGTCCTTACCTTCTGTCTTACCTAGGGCTGCAATCCAGTACTTAACCCCCCACACACCACTCTATACTTCGCTTTACTCTAAATCTTAGAACTTTCTTCTACATATACTCTTTGTTAAAAGTAAAAATATTTTGTGTTTATTACCAATTCAGCTCTGTTTTTTGTAATATTGATTTGATACTGATTTTTCTATAAACTCTCATCTACTGCTCACTCAGCATTTTATTTTGTATATCCTTTTCATGTAACTCTGTTACTGTAAATATGTGCAATGATATATTATACAATTTTTTGCCTTTTGAATGTATGATATAACCATGGAATATTCTTGTGGTGAGGTGTCAGGGCTAAGGTCCTTTATAAGTTACTGCTCCGGTCATGGAATTCTGAGTCTGAATGTAATTTAAAAGCACTCCTCTCACATTCCCTAGTATAGCAGGCACAGACAAAAACATATCCTTCTGACACCTCACAGTCTACGATAAATGTCTTTGATCAGTGTCTGGTTTGGTTAGGTTTTCGTGCAACCTATTCTGGTCTGTCACCAGTACAGAGAGCAGATGAAACCGGGAAGCCATTTGAGTGTGCTCTTTATGTTTATGAGAACTACTCTGTATCTAGAAAATAGCATTTTTCTTTTCCACCTGGCCTTTAGGTGAAGGATACCTGATAGTGTTGTTTTACTTTTGTTACTTTATTCTTCTTTCTTGTAAATTTACTATGCCCTGGAATCTTTTTGGTACACTTAACAGGCATAGCATAACTTCAGTCATAACTTTAAGACATAGTCAGTGGAACCATGAGTAGCATACTCACCTTTGGAACAGAAGGCTGTGGGTTCTATTCCCACACCAGGTAGTTGGATTGCTGACAATGGAGATAGTAGCACAGGTGTACATAGAAGATCTCAGGTACCTATCAAAAAGAATAGTGGAAGTTCCCCAGTGCTCTGGCCAAATTTCCCTTAGTAGTTTAAAGACCAGGACTCCTTTGAAAAGAGGCCACTAGCCTAGTGAGACTAATCTGCCAGCAAAGGATAAAAAGAATAATTACCTTGGCCAGTATGCTTTCTGGTTAATATATTCTCTATTCCATTGCATTCTCCTGGTTGATGGAGTTTCTCCTTGACAAACATAATAAGCCCAAACTAGAATCCATTGGACATTGTTTTTCTGTCTGGACTGTCTTGTGGGCTCTGTCTCTTCTTAGTCCATGTCCCACCAGGGCAGCTACTTTTACAGTATTGTTGGTTTTGCTCTTACATTTTCCATTCTTGCTGCCTTTCCTTTCCTAGATTCTAAGGCATTTGCTACAGGATAGCTTTCTAGTGTTATCATATCCATGTCCGAAAAATGCCCCTATCATTTATAGGTGTGTTTTATTCTAGTTCTTCTAAATAGTCTAATGCAGTAACTTAGCAAGGGTGGAGCAAAGGAGCAATTATCCTGGACCAAAGTGTTAGGGGGCATAAGCATGAGGGTAGCATTTACTTTTTTCTGTAACAAAATGCCAGTGCAGAATGACATAAATTGAGTTTGGTGGGGTTTTTTTGCTTTACTTGAATAGCTGAGGGGTGGGATGCTAGCTCATTGGACCAGCACAGGGGGCTAATTGAGCCAGCTCTGCCTCATGTCTGATGTTTCCTTCTGGACTATCCATTCAAGTTTGTTTTTCTATAAGGATAATATACATTCCCTTTTTCTTTGAGATTTCTCTGATTTCTAGTGGAAAGTTATTTTCTTATTCCTGCTTGTTCTTGTTTACCCATGTATCTAACCAAGGCACCTTCACTCATGCCTATTGTGGTATCACATCTTCATCTATTATGGGTACCTTTTCATTTGTCTAGCTGGTCAGTTTTGAGCCCTTTTAAGCCTATGTATGATATGAACCATGCACTATTTCTTACAGAGGTGTAGATTTCTATATACATGCATCTGCCTCCCTTAGACCCATGTACGTGCCTAACATCACAAGCAAAAATTAAGTTTGCATAACTATGTCTATGTATTTTTTTCCTTGGGACCAGTGCAGCAGCCAAAAAAAGAGCTTTGATAATATATTCCCATATCAGACTATATACACAAACCTATATAATCTACCTGCCTAAGGTGTCCTCCGACTTCTCTATGATTTTGAGCCAGTAATCACTTTCTGTTGTTCTTTTTAAGGTTATTAATTAAACTGAGTGATAGCTTGACCTACAATGCCATTCATTTGCTATTAAGACTTTAAGCTATTAACCTGACACACTGACAACATTTCCTGTTTGTTCTTCCATTTTCCTCATAAAAGACAGAGATGCTCATCCCCAGAGTAACCCTGTCTGCAGCAGCCTGGTGTGTTTGGTAATGGTACTTTAAACATATTTAACATTTACACTTAGTGATCTAAGGCATAAGCCATGTCTAAAATATGCAGTTGTTTGTCAGATTGTAACAAATACTGGCCCCACTGTTTAGTTAACCACAATACATAATACTTGACACCAGGATTCTCAATGGATATCAGTATAATTGGACCTTGACTACCGAATCTTACTGTGTCTCTGTAAGGCTGGTGGATTTGCAATATTGCCTAAAGCTGAGTTATGTTTTACCCTCTCTTGTCTATCCTTTCTGTTAGTTTTTTGAGGATCTGTGGCATTGGAAATACTTCTCTCCTGAGATTAAGCATATACTCCAATCTGCCTAATATTAGTGCCTAATTTTGATGATATAGTTCATTCCTAGAAATAAGATTATTTCAAGCAGTTTCCATCTGCGCATCATAAGATACTATTTAACTAGGCAATATATATATAGTGGTACATACTTGGTTTACTGTCTGTCTCTCTCTTCCCTTCTCTCTCTCTGTCCCTTTCTTTCTTTTTCACACACACACACACACACACACACACACACACACACACACACACACACACACACACACTGAAATTGCTTTTCTTTTAATGTAAATTATTTAGTGATTCATTAGTAAGCTTTGGTTGTGCTTTTGAGAGCTACAGAACTGAAAATCTCATAACACTGTATTTAATGTACTATGCCAATATGCAGCTATCAATGCATCATAGTTGTCAATACAACAAAATAATAACACCTAACATTTCTGAAACAGATTACAGTTTTTGGAGGCTGTATTTAATCTACCTTGCTAATGTGTGCTTGTCAGTTGTTTTATGATCATGAATATTTAAAAAAATAATAATGTTTCGTTCTAATACTGCTGAATATTATATCACAAGCACTTCTGATATCACTTGCTTCTTTACTACTGATTTATAGCTAATCGCTTACATATGTGAGTACACATACTTGATGAATTAGAAGGAGGTATGTGTTGCCATGAAAAAAAAAATGCAAAATTGCCACCATTGCTTTTCACACAACAAATTTATCAGGATTTATATAGCATTTGGTATCCTTTAGTTCCCATACTCACATATATGAGCTCTGGAAGAAAATATTTATGAACTGCCATGTTGGTCTACTAACAGAAAACACTAAAATACTAGACTAGAACGTAGCCACGATAACCTTTTACTGGGCCAACATAGGTTTTACAATTACTCAAGCTTTCGAGCAGTCACGACTTCATCAGAAGTAATTAAGTTACAGATGTTAGGCACAGTCCTTAAATATCCATTCATGCCTTGAAAGGGAATTACATCATTTATTTTCCGATTGGTTAAAAAACACTTGAAGAATGCTAGTGTAGAAAAAAATGTGCAGCTCAGACAACACCTCAAGGACAGACACACTGTTTGTGTGTTTGTGTGAGAAAAGGACTGGAACTGTAGAAAAGTGGGTTATGCCCTGCTATCAAAATCACATTTTCGCATGTTATATTAGAGCTAGGGTTCATTTAGCAGAGAGGATAACACTGCTCTGACATGTAACTATACAACAAATCACAATACAAGAAATGTGCAGGGAGATTAAATCCAGAGAAGGAAAACATGAAGTTATCATTTTTAAGTTGTTAAGTCTGTCTAAAGAAACAATCTTTGTAAGATAGATGCTTTGGTTAACAGAAAATATGAATTTCATGATAATGACAAAGGCAGGGACTACCAAGAGAATATAATATAGGGTTAAAATGTACTAATGTTGTGCGCAGTTAATGCACCATACAGGCTGTGGTTTAGCTAACTGAGAAACAAAGAGAGAGAGAAAAGAAAAAGTGTTGTTTTCAGCTTTGTAAGATTTGATGAACAGTTAACAGCATTATGTCTCAAAGTGCTGTACTGAGTAAGATATCCGTTAGTCCGTGACCCCCTGCTAAACTCAATGAAGACACCAAACTGAGTTGCGACCAGTTTTATTAATGAAATAGATTGTCAATAAAATCAAACAAAAATATTATTCCTTCATAAAAGCAGACAAGGAAATAATAAAACATGAACACTGTATACCAATATCATGTAAAGCAGGCACAGACTTAAGCAATTACCACAAGACAGGTATGTTAGCTTTGCTCACCTGTCACCATATCAAGCATTGTGAAACCCACAAACCCCCCACTTCCATAAATTCCTCCAGGGTAGCATCTAAAACATTCACCTTATATCCATGATTAATGGTACCATATTAATGAATGATACCACTGGTAAGACAGGGAAAACTTCAAAGTTGCATTCATCAACAGACTGGACCTAAGCTTCCTCCTGCCTTATATACCACTCTCTAAACCTCCTAATCTCGCATCACTTCTCTTAACTTTTCCTGTTCCAGTCTACTTACCCTGTCAGCTAATAACCACCGTCACATTACCCTGATTCTAATTTACAGCCCCCCCTCCCCTACCTATCACTTGCCTCTGCCTCTAGCCCCGGTCACTATTAATACAAATTCCTTTGTTCAGAGGTTCCAGGTCAAACACATCTCCTGCACCCAACCTCAGTTGTACCTCTACTGAAAGAAAGTTACAATTAGATACAGAATGGACTGCTTTCCTGTAATCAGAAAGTGTAAAGCAAAATATGACAGTTCCAGTCAGTGAAATCTTGTTTCCTGCGCCCATCTGCATTAAGATGTACTGGGCACGGCAGTGCTTGTTCACTGGCACCGTGTTTGTTTTGCAAACATAAGAAAGGAAGTAAATAATACATAAAATATGACAAGTTAAAGAAGCTGTCTAATGTTAATGAACATAATACCCAACTCCACAAACACACACCCTAGTCATATGAACACCATACCCACACATGTGCTCATATATCCATCTATATATTTATATTTATATATATATATATATATATATATATATATATATATATATATATATATTTATAAGAAAGAATATAGACAACATGGTAGTCTCAGCCAGGACTGTTAAGAAAACAAGTGTAACTTGAATAAAAGCCCTTTATTAAAACTAAGCTCAAAACGATATGAGAGGTATATAGGAAAAGATAACCAATAAAATCTCATTTTTCCACCAACGCCCTTCCTTATGTGACGTCGGCTAGTTATATATGTCTTCTTAGCCTATGCCCCTTTAAGGCTGGTTTTATTGGATAATTAGACCGTGTTGGCTATATTCTTTCTTGGATTTATCCTACAACGTGGTTTTTAGTGGGTGTCCTTTTTGTGTATATATATATATATATATATATATATATATATATATATATATATATATATATATATATATATATATATATACATACACAAACACACACACACAAGCACACACATACACGCAAATACTCACACACACACACACACACACACACACACACACACACACACACACACACACACACACACACAGTACTAACTGCTCCCATGCTACCATAAACAGTTTTGCCAAATTATCACATCTGCATGCAGTATTATCCCATAGACCAATGCAGAACTACATGCCAAAGGCTTCATATCACAGTAGCACTACATGCCAAAGGCTTCATATCACTGTAGCACTACATGCCAAAAGCTTCATATCACTGTAGCAATACATGCCAAAGGCTTCATTTCAGTGTAGCACTACATGTCAAAGGCTTCATACCACTGTAAATCTACATGCCACAAACTTCATATCACTGTAGCACTATGTGTCAAAGGCTTCATATAACTATAGCACTACATGTCAAAGGCTTCATATAACTGTAGCACTACATGGCAAACACTTCATATCACTGTAGCACTACATGTCAAAGGCTTCACATCACTGTAGCACTATGTGCCAAAAGCTTCATATCACTGTAGTATGTGCCAAAAGCTTCGCACCACTGTGACTCTATGTGCCAAAGGCTTCATACCACTGTTACACTGCATAACAAAGACTTCATATCACTGTAGCACTAGATGCAAAAGGCTTCATATCACTGTAGTACTAGATTTTTGCCTGGAAGTGTTTACATAGGTATTTTTATACCCAAAAAGATTCCAAATAATTTTTCCTCAAGTGGATAGCAAATGTTGCAGGTGTGATGGGAAAGAAAGAGGTGGCTGGCAACATATTTTTTGGGAGTGTAATGAGCCTGCAGACTTTAGGTATTCCCTGTGAAGCGCTCTGTTGGAGATGCTGGGCAAGTGGATTGGATGCACTGGAGAGATGATTTTTTTTTTGAGCTATGATACAGAATCAGAATTGACTAGACAAAGCAAAGCCTTGCTGAGTCTAATTATGGTGGCCTCCAAAAAAGCAATTACTAGAAAATGGATATCAATGTCTAGACCAACTTTACTAGAAGCAGTGAATATGCTAACAGAGTTAAACAGCTGGAATTGGGATCTATCTTTAGAAAAGGGAAGGAGAAAACTACATAGAAAAAAATGGGAATTGTGGGAACAATATATGCAAATAAGGAAAAAGGTTTAAGAGTCAGGATTTGAATGAGGCATATAATACTTAACTGACAATGACTGGATAGTTTATAAGTGATGTATAACCTTTGCAACTAAAGTGGTGTCAGTGTTGTTTGTTTTTCATTTATATAAATGTAAGATTGTCCATGTCATACATGATAATTTAGTAAAGATGTTTATTGAAAAAATATCACTGTAACACTACATACCAAAGGCTTCATACCACTGCAGCACTACATGCCAAACACTACATATCACTGTAACACTATGTGCCAAAGGCTACATATCACTGTTGCACTGCATAACAAATACTTCATAGTACTACATGCCAAAGACTTCAGACCATTGTAACATACAGCATGCTAAAGGCTTCATATCACTGTAGCACTATGTGTGAAAGGCTTCATATCACTGTACCACTGCATGCAAACACTTCATACCACTGTAACACTATGTGCCATAGGCTTCATATTACAGTAGCACCACATGCCAAAGACTTCATACCATGGTAGCACTACATGCCAAAGGTTTCAAAGCAGTACATGCCAAAGGCTTCATAACATTATAGCATAACATGCCAAAGGTTTCATATCATTGTAACACTACATGCCAAAAGCTTCATATCACTATAGCACTACATGCCAAAGGTTTCATAGCAGTACATGCCAAAGGCTTCATATCACAGTAGCACTACATGCCAAAGGCTTCATATCACTGTAACACTACATGCCAAAGGCTTCATATCACTGTAACACTACGTGCCAAGGTTTCATACCACTGTTGCACTACATGCCAAAGGCTTCATATCACTGTAGCACTAGGTGCCAAAGGCTTCATATCACTGTAGCACTACATGCTAAAGACTTCATGCCACTGTAACACTACATGCCAAAGGCTTCATACCACTGTAGCACTACATGCCAAAGGTTTCATACTACTGTAGCAGTACATGCCAAAGGCTTCATATCACTGTAACGCTACATGCCAAAGGTTTCATACCACTGTAACTTTAAATGCCAAGGCTTCATACCATTGTAGCACTACATGCCAAAGGCTTCATACCACTGTAGCACTATCGCAGTCCTTGAATCACTCCCTGATAGTGCACTAACAATCCAGCTAGAAACAGATTGCGCAGGACACTGTGTGTTTCTGAATAGCCCCTCCACCCTCATAACTTATGAAAGATAGCCTTGAAGCTAATTGTGTTCAGTGACTTTGCCTGATTATTTTTAATATAAAGATGATGTGTAGACTTGTGGCACTGGCTGTTACAGATAGCCACTGTGGCTTTTATAACTGTATATGGCTGTAAGTATGTGACTCAGAAAAAAAAATCTTGCTAACTGCAGTCGGAAGAAAGTGAGAGCTGCTGTAGAGCAGAGGATTACAACGATGAAGTCAAAATTTCAAGTTACATGACATTATGTTTCTTTGTTAGTGCTTTTCCATGTTATTAAATTTTTAGCTGGGGATAATGTCTTTTATTCAACTGTTTCCATATATATCGTAAATGACAATTTTGGGTCCAGGATGAATCAAGGACATCTTTACTGGGTAGAGTAGGGAAAGACTGTTATTATGGAGTCTTTAAGAAGAAGTGGTATGGATTCATCCAGCCTATGGGAGTCTGCAAACTCTATGACTGCAGACTATTTTATGTTTTATGGTGAACATAATTTTCCTTTTCTTTTTTTTTTGCTTGTTTGTTTGTTTATTTGTACTGTTTGTCATTGCTGTCTGTCGATCATCAACCCCCTCCAAGGTCAATTAGCCCATCCATTCCCCATCATGGAGATGAGATTCACGTAGGAGAGGCCACCATTCAGACAGCCATTGGGGTGGATCAAGGTTTTTCTCTTTTGATTGCCCCACCCCAATGCTCGTTTTTGAAGGTCCAGTAGCATAAGACAACTTCTTTATCCTCAGTATTTCTTTTACTTGGACTTAGTAGCTTTGTCTTGTCTTCTTTCATTAGCACTGGTTATTTGCACATCTATTCCCTCACACAGAAGGGTCAGAAGTGACTCGGGGAAATATTAAAGGGTAGAAGTGAAAAGATCACACTCTTGCCTACAGTTTAACGCAAAGTGCAGATGGAAGAAATGAAACAAGGTCTCCTCCTCTTCCTTCTTTTACAAAAGGATTGTGGCTCATTAGTAATGCCTATTTTTCAGGGCAGACACATATATGTCTGAGTACATGTATAATGGCTCAGCTAAGGGATATATGCTTTGCTTTGATTATAATATTCTGCTGAAATACAGTTTCAATAGTTATTATTTAAGAAAATAAAAGATTAAAATATATAATACTGGGTTTTCTGAAACTAGCATTGTGGTGGGCATAATATTTTGTTACTATTTGGCTTATTCTTTATTGCTATTTAATTAGGTTTGAAAAAATATCTGAGAATTAAAAAATACAATTTAATTTGTTAATGATTGCACCTTGAGAGCATTGTTACTACAATTGAAGTTTATCTCTAGTGCATGTAATCTGCACAGCCAATGTTCTCTGAGGGTGAAAGCAAACACTTCTTCACTGTCAAGCTTTATTTTCCTTTTAAATCAATTTTTTGCTAATTAATTTAATTTCATGTATAATAAGAGCAGAGCATCCAGGCTTGTACCTGCAAGCAGTTTATTGTTGCAGTGTAAATAAAAATTTAACGTGTTTATGAGTAAAGAACTCAGCTTCTATTATAGATAATTACTGTAATTATTTTATCTGCTGCATGCAAGTGAGTTTCAGATCAATTGCATGTGCACTATTTCTGAGTTTCATATTGATGACATATAATTGCTTTAGCTTTTTGCCAGTGGTTTTACTGACTTCTCCAGCTGATCACACTATATACTTTGCACATCTGAGTTTTTCCGGGTTAATCACATAATGACTGTAGATACATATATATTGTGATCATTACCCATGGTTCCGTGGTATTGTAGCACTGCTTATTGGCCAAGGGTCACTCGAGACTGCAGGGCCTTGACATTGATAATCAATTATGTCTGCCTTTAATCCCACCTAAAGACCTCAAAAATACATTTAAAGCAGCCTTATTGCTGCTTGTTCCATTTCTGAGGAAAAACCATGCCAAATTCTGGGCCTGATGTCAGTTCAAACTCATCTTAGCGCTAACTCGATTGGTTGGTAAGTCAGTGGCCAGTGTGATGATGTTATCTCAAATAGAGACAATACAGGAACAATAGTTACTACAAAGGTTAAGGCTGTGAGCTGTAGTTCCTGCGGTACAGGGATTGATTCCCTCAGCTCTCATTTACCCACTATGTGACCTTGAGAAAGTCATTTGACCAGACATTGCTTCCAGGTCACCCCTGAAATATGATTGTCTGTCCAGTGGGCCTACCTGGTTAAAAAATAGGATTTTTATTTTTATTATGTTTGCGTGACCTCTCATAACTAAGAACAATAGTCATGTCGCTTTAGTTCAAAACACATCTTTGAGAAAGTAAGGACTTTATTAAAAGAATATAATGCACAATAAATAAATGTAATTTTGTTACTGTAGTACTTTATTATGATACTAGATGTCAGGGAGTTTAATTAATAAAAGTTTATACAGCAGTTTATATTAGGTTATGTACCAGGACTGCAGTTTAAAAGTAGACACCTTTAGTAGGCACCTTTACAAAACTGCAGTTGAAGCAAAATCCACTATTTCTTTTTACGTGCAAATATTAGCAACATCTTTCTCTGCATGTTCCACTTAGATGGATCCCTGTCTTTATGAATAAAAATATAACAAAAATTAATCTTTAATAATATAATCTTAATGCAAAATTTAACAGTGCTGCAGGTTAGGCAAGTGACAGAGATTGAGTTATTTTATTTAGCCAGTTAAAAAAAGCTTTATTAAAAACATTATTTAGAAATTATAAAATATTAAGCTTGCTCATGAAATGGATTCATATAAATTGCTTTTGAAAGATACAAAATAAAAATATGTAATTAAATATAATTATATCAGCAAAACTGACATTTGCTTTATCCATTTTCTCCAAAGGACATACTTTAGCTTTCTACATAGATTGCAGTGGAGTCAGCTTGCATTTTGCATCTAATGCAAGGATAGTTTTATAACGCCTAGACTAGAACGTATAAAGCAGGAATTAATTTTCATTGCCACTGCCAAATGAAAAGAGTTTGTAACTTGTATAGTATTAATGCACATAGTACATATTTCATACATAAACACGATACATTCAAGTTTGAATGGTTATTATTAAAGCACTAATATTGTATGAACAAATGCCAGAACCGAAGGAGAACACCAAGCCATTAAGGAACTGAACGCTTTCGTCTTTATTCATTAGACTTCATCAGAGTATAAATTCAGTAAAAACATAGTCCATTTAAAAAATTAAACAACCAATCAGATCCCCCGAATGAAAACCAACATCATGCATGAAAGGTCAATCCTTCAAAACTCAGTATCAGGATTATAATAATGGCCAGCCTTTTCCACTGTGGATTAATTTAGGTTTAGTGCTTACCTTACATTTTCTTTGGTAGGTTTAGTATGAGATTTAGATTATTGACACCTTTATATATTTTTATTATTGTATATTTATATTTTTACATTTTTGTATATTTATATTTTTATATATATTTATTTCAGGTTTTCGCCTTTTAAGGCTATTGTTGACATGTAAAATGTGTTAGTAGGTCACATACCTTTCATAATATATATATATATATATATATATATATATATATATATATATATATATATATATATATAAAATGTAATCTTGATGCTGAATTTTGAAGGATTGAGCTTTCATGCATCACATTGGTTTTCTTTTGAGGGATCTGATTGGTTCTTTTGTTTAATTTTTTTTTTAAATGGACTGTGTTTTTACTGAATTTATACTCTAATGAAGTCTATTGAATAAAGACAAACATGCTCAGTTTTTTTAATAGCTTGGTGTTTTCCTTCTGTTCTGGCATTTGTTTCTATTATTGTTTGTGGCAGTTTAGTTAGAACTTTTACTTGTTCAGTGTTACACCTTGGCTACATATTGTGCATACAATATGTGTCAAGTGCCTTAATGGTAGTACTGCTTTTTTTCTTATATATTTCTAACTCCATTTCTAACTTGTCTTTACCGTTTTTGCCTGGGTCATACATGAAAATGGTCCCTGAACCAGTTTATTACCCACTTAACAAAGTATAACTAACTAACTAAATAAATACATAAAAATGTATGAATTTCATATCAGGCAAAAATGTCACACAAACAGAAAGCCTATACCTAGTTGGACCAGTTTTTTACCATTTTCTACACGGGCTCTGGGTGTCCTGTCAGCTGTTACCATCTCTCTCTGCTCAATGCCACTCTCCTAACTTCTTCTATGGTTGCAGTTTTTTCTCACACAATCCATTCACCTCTTTGCTGGATGCCCTCTTTTCCTCTTGCTTTATTCCTGTCTGTCACAAATCTTCACCCGATTGTCCTGCTTTTCTGTACATCTGTCCAAACCACCTTAATCTGTTGTCTTTGACCTTTTCTGAAATTGCAGCTACCCAGGCTTCTGCTCTGATGTCATCATTTCTTTATCTGTCCCACAGTGTGTATCCTACCAACCGTCTCAGGCACTTCATCCCCATCACCTCTAGCTTCCTCGTCTGCTCTGCCTTTACTATCCAGGTTTCCATACCATACAGTAGTACTGGACATACCACTGTTTTGTACAGTTTACTTTTCAGCTTCTTTGGCATACATAGTTTAACCATCTTCCTTAATTAAACAGAGTGATTTACTGAATGATTCACTAAATCCAAACTCTGATTAAATCAATAAAAATGATGCAAACCTGCATCAAGTAATGTAAAGGTATAAAAAGCAAAGAACACTAATAATGTTAGAGGAATCTTATTTGAATGCACTCTGTGCAATAGCTATTTGCCAGACTTCAGCAAACCTGTCTGTTACAGCTGAGGCAATCTACTTCTTTATAAGTTTAGAAACATTGCTTAATAAAGTTATAGGACTGTAGAGATACACAGGTTCATAGTTACATAACAATCATACTAAGCCTGCAGCCCAAGTGTCCCTCATGAACTTTACCCCCATCACATTATTATGAGTTTGTTAGTTTTCCCCAGTAAGTAGTCTATTCCTGTACACTCCAGCTGTGAATTTATGGTTCCCATCCATTTGAGTTTGGTCTTGAAGACTGTGGCAGAATTATTCTGTCTGATGAGTAAAGGGAGTCTGTTCCAAAAATGTGAGGATGCTTTCGGCTAAGTAACTGTCGTGTCGGTGGGTGCAATTAGTGTGGTGTTAAAGGTTTAGGTCTTTAGGGCAGGTGGGTTGTTGTTTAACCTCTGGTTCTGGTGAGATAGAGGAGATCAAAAACTGTAGTGTTTTTCATAACATGGAAAGTGAATCAGAGCTCTCCCATCCCGAGTTTGTATAAAACAGAGTATAGGGATAGTGTAGGAATATGGTACATATAATGTTTAGGGATAACTGAGATTACTTAGTTCTATGATGTTCTTGGTGAGGAACCTTGGGCATCTTTAAAGCTCGCACAGTTGTTTAGAGATGTACATGCTGAATAGGGCATTTTGTTCAATGATAAGTTGAATATAGGATGAATATATTGGAATTATGATGTCTTTAGACCTGAAAGAAATACCCCAAATGATAAGCTGTACAAGACAGAATGATTTTGTAAACCTGACTTAGGCATGATGTTAAGATGTTCATTGTCAACATAAGCAACCAGATATTTGATGGCTGTGTCAGTTTTGAGGAGAGTGTCACTTATGTGGGATGATGCAGGGGTGCTGGGTTTCCACAATTTAACTATATATTGTGTTTCTGGGGTTAACCATTAGCCCATGATTAAGAGACCAAGCATTAGTCTGATCTAGCTGTTGCCTTAGAATCTGTGTGTCAAAAGGGAATTTTACAACTGCATCAAGTTTGCAGTCATTGGCAAATTTAGTTAGCTACAAGTCTTAGGCTTCTGCGTTTACAATAGTGAAGTAGACGGTGAAAAGGTGGTGGACCAGGATAAAGCCATTTAGGACAACGCTTGTGACATCATTCTGACTAGAGGAAGTACCTCCATACTGTTCAATGTGAGTACTATCAGGGAGCCAATTAGCTATCTAGCTGAGAAAATACTGATTGATGTTGAGTTGGATGACTTTATCAATAATCTGTACTTAGGTGATGGTGTTAAAGACATAGGCTTGCAGTGGGGATAGTCTTACCTTCATCTATGACCTCAGTAACCTTTTTAAAGAAATCAGTTAAGTTGAGCAGTCGCAACATTCCTTTTGTGAATCCAAATGGTTTGAGCAAGGGATGAGGGCATCCTATGTTGTTGTTAACTCTGCAATTATTTGTTTCAGAGCCTTACAAATGACACTAATGGGTCTATAATTACTGCAAGCATTTGTGGGGCCACACTTGCACAGTGATACCACAATGGCCATTCTCCATGCATCTCAGATGTAGACTTTGGAGAGACTTAGCCAACCTCATGCTAAACCTCTTTTTCTAAGTGGTGTTTAGCACTTACCAACAGACAGCCATGGGTATTATCAGAACCCACAGAGCTAATGCTCTTGGCTTTGGAGACTGCAGACAGGACCTGATCCAGAGTGATTAGGGGAGGGGGTTGGAGTGAGGAAAGGAGAGAACAGTGGAATGAGGAGGCAAATTGAAGTCAAAACTGAATTTTTCAGAAAGAATACTGGCAATTGTTTGAGGGTCAGATTAGGAGAAACTATTTGATATATGTTCAACACACTATAGCATGTTACCTGTGAATTTTCTAATAATAACTATAAATGTGTAATAACTGTAAATGACTTTAGTAGTGGTGGTAACCATAAGCCCATAAATGGCCTTACACTTTTTAATTGTCCACTTCAGGATTTTGCTCACCTGATTTAAACCCCCCTCTGTATTAGATGAATGGAGGTTTATTATAGATGGCTAGAAGCTTTACAGGTTTACTTTTGAACTTATCACTGCATTTTGTACATAGGTGTCAGGACACCTTTTTAGTAGTAATAATAATAATGATTATAATAATAATACCCATTTGTTAACTAGGGAGGCTCCTGGATACACAGTCCCTTTTCAGGGCTGACCTGGGAGCAATGAATGATTAAGTGATTTACTAAAGGTCCCACAGTAGGCAAATGAGGGCTGAGGGAATACAACCCTGTACCACAGGAACTATAGCTTGCAACCTTATCCTCAGGGCCAACTGCTAGACCTTCTTACTTGGTCATAGAGCCTTATACTGTCTTTGAAACTACTATTAAAATATAACTCAAGACTGGAGGCATACATGAACATACAGACCTCAGTCCCCTGTTAGATACAGCATCAGGACCTGTTGCCTTAATGATTTTTGAGCTACTTAAAATTTCTTTAATGTTGTTCGCGTCAGTCTATGGAGTTATCATGGTGCCCCTCAAGAAAGCATCCGTGATACTGTCTCCTTTTTTATGTTTGTTGGGCATTTTAAATTAAACCACAAAGGCTCCAAGTAACTTGCCAATGAAGTACCATATAGCTAATAGTTCAAATGCTGACAAAAGTACCACTTTTTATTTCTTTTATCTATTTTTACATTTCCAAGCTGGAAAAGCTGATAGGTGCACATACCATTTTTGGCCATAACGAGGACCAAGACACAATGTAGTATAAAACAATATTAAATAACAAGAGAAGGCATTTTCTAACTATTACTCATATCATATTGTAAATTTCAGATACAACACTTTCATAATATTATATATAACTTATGTCAATTTCAGATATACTCATTGCATAATCTGGCAGACCGGTGGCAGCAGATTTTAACTGCACTGAACAAAAATGATCAGTATGTTAGTTAGCATCAAACTAGAACAGGGAAAACAAAGTGAAAATAATAAAATATGAAAGTCTGTGAAGTAGTTAGCATCAAATAAAGTAAACTACACAAGCGAAAATAACAATGAAACAGGGACGTGTTATAAAGGGTAAGAGCAGAGAAGAACACACTTGCATACACACACACACACACACACACACACATAAATATATATATATATATATATATATATATATATATATATATATATATATATATATATACATGTGTCCCTGGCAGAAGATGAAACGTTCACAACAGCATAATGCTGAAACACCAAACCAACTGTACAGTGGGGATTAGGGTTTAGCCACTTTCACCACTGTAGTGCAGTCTCAGAGTATGTATATACAATTAACAGGGAGTGGGGGGGCACAGGGGGATTGCCCCCTGTAAAAAAGACGCTTTTGTGATTCTGGCATTGCTTTTGAGCTACCAGGTTTTCAGTGATGTGAGTTAGGTGTTTCAACATTCACTGCTGTCAACATACTATCTTCTGTCAGAGATTCATATATATATATATATATATATATATATATATATATATATATATATATATATATATATGCATATACATATATATAAAGGTACAGTGTGCTGCATTTATACTTTATACACATCACTGTAAAATAAGCCTTGAAGGTATTTCAATATTTTACTTCATTGAAGAGCAAAAAGAAAGGCTTCCAAGATGGCTGCACACTGAGTAACAGCTTAATTTCACCACTCCTAGTGTGATAACAGAAACTCAGAAAAGAGAGCCAGTGAATTTGCATTTTGCGTAAATTTCAGCTACTGTCTCTTAAGTGCATTGCCCAGATGCCAGCAAAGAATAAATTTAGAGAACCTGAAAGGAAATCAACCCCAAAAGGTGAGGAGAAACACTGGCTGGGAATAATCCTACAGCTGTTCAGCAAAAAACAGTTCAAGCTCCAGCTCCATGACATGACTTCCAATAATCCAAAGGAAAAAAATAAGTCAAATGTGCTCATAGCTGATTAAAATAAATGAAACACTGAAGGAATATAGCAACTCAAATAACAAAAGGCTGGAAAATGGAAGAAGCTTTAAACAGATACTCAGATGAGCTGATAAAACTACAAAAATTACTGGTCAAAATGAAGAAAAGGCTGGCTGAGTATGAGACTGCTCAAGAAGAGATGTTTCAAAAACAATAGAATTAGAGAACAGTGCATGTAGGGAAAACCTGAGATTTTCTGCTGTACCAGAGAGGCTGGAAGGAATGGACTGTATTAATTTTGTGAAAGCACAAATAAGCAATTGGATTAGTATTCCACAGCAGGAGTTGTTAATTGAGAGGGACACCATGTGTATGCTCCAAACCTGGCCATGAGAAAGTAGCCACGATCACTAATAGTAAAGATGGAATCCTACGAGCAGAAAGAGCTGATTCTGACAAAATTGTGCCAGAAGGACAAAGTACTAAAAGTTGGAGACAGTAGTTTGTGGAAAATGATAACTCACTGTACACCAGGCAGAAGAGGAGTCAATGTATTTCAGCAATCAGGAAATGCCAAGGCAAGTATTAGACTCAACCTGCTGTAACCAGCTATCTTCAGAATGTTTTTTAGTGAAGGGTCAAAGTCATTTTTTGATGCAGAATATGCTAAGGAGGAAATACAAAAGTTTGTCCAACAAAAAGTGAGCTATCAAACAAAATGGGAATTCTGCTTGTTATTTTTCTGATAATAAAGCTCATAGAGAGGTGTTGCCAGTGAAACATTTTCCAAACTTCCAAAGTGCAATGCTTGATAGACACAGAAAAGCACAGGAGTTGACTAGAAGAACCAGGAGTACATTGGAAATGAACCAGAGACTGGAGTTGGGAGATGGAGATCAACAAGAAGAAAACCAGTAGTTCGGAAATGAATGAATAAATGTAGGATTATAAAGCATCAGTCATATTTGTGAAATATAGCAGAACAAGAAAACCTGAAAATATTGGATTTTTTTGACTTTGTTAAACTTGTGGGGGACTCCAAAGCATATGCCCTACTTCTTGTCATTAATGTATGGAGGGGGGAAGAGGAAGAAAGATGGACCTGTAAAAAAAAAAGTATTTTTGCTCTTAACAGTATTTTTATAAAACATAACATATACTGCACGTTATATAGTAAAACTTTTTCAGTGATTTTATGTGTAATAGTGGCAGTGAAGTGAACAGCCCCCTTCCCTTTTTTCCTTCTTTCATCATGCTCAGTTTTCTGAAATATAGGCATTACAATGTAAAAAGAGAAGAAAATCTGGACAAAAAGGACAATATAAGTAAAACCGATATGCTTTTTCTTACTTTTGTATAGGGGAATGACTGGATTAAGGCCCTTGACTTAACATAGCAGGTTTTAAGTGGAAGCAAGTAAATAAAAGAACATTGAATGTAATGACAAGTTTTCCTTTAGCAAAACAAATGTTCACAACGCAACATGAGAAGCTTGTAGCTGAAGGCAACTGTGTATCTAGTTCTTATGCTTCTATGGAGACAAGCTAATAAATAGAATCCTTTTTTCTTTCAATGGCTAAAAGATGATGTTTTCTGAAAGCATTTGATTTGTTTTCTACACAGGAGAGAAATACAGATAAGACAGAAACAGACAACACTTAGTGTAAGTAGAACTACAAGTTGTACCTTGTGTCTTAGAATGGATGCGACAATTGTTTCTATTAGGAGGGTAGGTGTATGCGTGAATGGGTGTGCATTCTTTGATGGTTGGGCATCGGGCTGGCAACTCGGCACCACAAAAATCCACTGCCAATCATTAGCGGACTGGAGTTCCACCATGGCGACCCCTAACTGGGAAAATCCAAAAGAAAGAAGGAGGGTTAAACTTCATTACTGGAAGATGTACATAGTTGTGTGTTTTTGTATTAAATTAATAGGTTATGGGGTATTCTGGGGGAGTGTTTTTTTTCCTGAGGGTTTTCATTAAAACAAAAAGTCTTGAAAGATGTGTTATAGGTTCCAATACATATGACAAGAAACTACTATATAAAAGATCAACCTGCCAAACATTAATGTATGCATGCAACGCAAAAGCCAAAAATAGACATTTAAAAAAGCTGTTATACATAACAGGTAGGAATAATTCTTATTACAATATCAAAACTTTCCATATTATCTTTGAATGCAAATATTCTCACAGGTATGTACAAAAAAAGAAAGAGTAGTGACCTATACACAGAAACGAAGAGCACAAATAGTAATGATACAGGAGACACATTTGGAAAGAACCGAACATGTGAATTTGATAAAGGAAGATTTCAGCAGAATATCTTAGGCAAAGGAAAAGGGGAATACTTATATTAATTGCTAGAGGAGCTCCAGTAGTGATAGAAGAAGAAAAAAGATAATAACAGTAGATTTGTATTACTAAGGGGCTACTGGCAAGGGAGGAGGATTATGCTGGCATGTATTTATATTCCACCTAAAACTGCTATAATGGAGCTTAAGAAAATTTTGGGAGAAATAGTCAGCTTCAGCAGGGAATATTATTTATAAGTACAGACTGGAATTTGATTTGTAACAGTGAGGATGTATCTGGGGGCCTAGAAGGGAAAATATAACAAAAGAGGGTAGCTCTTTGAAGAAAATTATGAAAATATTTGGTATGGAAGATCTGAATTTAGTAGTAGGAACTCAGAAAAAATGTGATTGTTATTCCCCAAGGTAAAAAAAACTGGGTTAGAAGATGTCTGCATAGGGCATGTTACTTACGCCTTGCATTCTTTTATTGAAGAATTTTTGCAAATGTTCCAGTAGTTGAATATGCCTGGTTAGGTACATACCAATGGAGGCATTGTACTCAATGATAGGTCTAATAAATGCCAAATACAGTGAAATAATGACTTCCTTGAACCTAGATGCCATACCTTTGTTTATAAGATGCACAGCATAGAATGATTTCTTCACTACTGTAAATCTATGATGGTCAAAGGCTAGATTGTCTATGTCTGTACCGAAGTCCCTGACTACTGGATCAACTCTTAGGGGTGTGTTGTCATTATAATAGTTACTAAGGGTGGATGACTTCCCAAACAAAACTGTTATGCATTTCTTGGCATTTAGTTTTAGTACATGGTTCTGACACTGGTTGTTGTCTGTGTCAGCCCTTCCTAGAGAACATTTGTTTCGGTGGGGGATTCAATGACAGCTCCTAATTTGCAATCATCTGCAAATTTAGTCATCCAGATTCCACTGACATTGGCCTTAATTTCAGAGAATTAAATGCCAAAAAGGACCAGTCCAAGGTCCCTGGGGGACTCCACTTTTTACTGGCCACATTGTAGAGGTGGACTCCCCAATTCTAACTTCCTGGGTCCTGTCTGTGAGCCAGCTGGCTATTTACTGGGTGACATAAGGGTTTGTATCTAACCTCTTGAGTTTGTCAACAATGCTCAAGTGAATTATTGTGTCAAACGCCTTGGCCAGGTCAAGGTAGGTAGTGTGAACCATTTTGCCCTCATCCATTGCTGTGGTGACATTCTCAAAGAAGTCCATCAGGTTAAGTAGGCATGACCTGCCATTGACAAAACCAAATTGGGTTGGGTTCAGTGTCTGGAGGTTTCCTATGTCATTACTGCTCATTTCTATGATAATTATTTCCATGGCATTGCATATGAGGCTAGTGAGACTTATGGATCTGTAGTTTGCAGAGTCTGTAGATGGCCAACTTTTGTGCAGAGGGATGACTTGCTTTTCTCCATTCATGAGGCACAAAGCCTGTTTGGAGACTATAGTTAAATAGCAATTCCAGAGGGTCTGATATGTAATGTTTCATGCTATTTATAAGTTATCCTGGGATATTGTCTGGGCCTACTGATACATGTTCTTGGCATTAGAGAGACCAGTAAGGACCGGTTCCCAAGGGATAGCAGGGGAATTATATTTGATGATATTCCCTGATGGAAGGCTGAGAAAGAGACAAGGGTAAAGTCAGGGATGAATGTGTTGGCCAGCAGGTTTGCTATATCTTCTGGCTCATTATAGGTGGCTCTATCAACAATGAGCTTTTGCCTTTGAGGTTGCAGACATAGCTAAGAAAGTCTTGTGGGTGTCTTTCACCTGCAAGACAAAATCTATCTCAAATTTGTCTTTGGTAGACTTTCTTTGTCCTCTGAGTTGTTTGTTTAGTTTGATGAGAGTGCTTTCATACTGCTGGGTGCTGCATCTCCTAATTTTTGCCATTAATTTTTTCCTTCTGTTATACAGACTGTTGATGCTGTGTTTCCACCAGGGTGGCTTGTTTTTTGAGTTAGTTCTGTACTTCTTCCTGGTGCATACAGTTGCCTCTACACAGCTATTAACATGCTTGTACAGGGTTTCTGTGAACAGTTCCATGTAGGCTGTTCAGGGTTTATGGGGTCTTGACATTTTGCAGGGTCATCAGCGTTAGAGTAGTTCCTGAATATTCAAGGGTTAGCTGGGGTTCCAGGTTTTATTTTTATTTCAAGACACCATTTTATGGTCTGACATTACCAGAGAAAACAATACACTAGGGGGTGTGCAGAACTCTCCCATATTAGTGAGGACCAGATCCAGTATGGTTGCACCTCTAGTTGGTGTATTGACAATCTGGTCTGGAGAATTTGTGTTTACAAAATCCAGGGATCTCTGTGCCTGTATGTTTGGTGTCATATATGATTCCCAATTAATAGTGGGGTAATTAGAGTCACCCATGACCTAAAGATAGTAATACCTGAAGATGGTAAAGACCCATCAGAGCTAGCTTGATATAGGCCCATTTTCATTCTAAGGTATGGTTACATAGTGTTTATGTCTATAATGGCTAAATGAATGGCTAAGGTGATTTTAGAACTGACAGATATGCATCAATGTAGTTCTGTGGAAGGGAGGCAAACATTTGATAACATTAATAGAACAATGATGACCCAGAGGGAAGCAGAATGTAAGAAAATGCCACTGTTTTTGGTGGGTCTTGATGTAGAAAATGCATTCAACAGAGTAAGTTAGGATCTTATGAGTAGGGCAATGGAAGCATTTACATTCCCTAACACAATAACACAGTTAATTAGGTGGATATATGAGGGAATCACTGGCAGAAATTAAAGTGGGATTGGTTTCGCTCTGAAAAGGTCAGTTTGAACAGAGGAACCAGGCAGGGATGTCTTATTTCCCCCTTGTTATTTGCATTATATATAGAACCATTGGCAAAGAAAATAAGGAACTCAGAAATACAAGGATATAATTGGTATGGTAGTCAAGAAAAGATGGCTTTATTTCCAGATGATATTATTTTATACCTGACAAAACCAAGAAAGGGCATTTTAGTGTTGTGGAACATTCTCGGACAGTTTCAAGACTTTTCGGAATACAAACTTAATGAAAGTATAGCAAAGGCAATAGCTGCACCCACACATGAACTGATTCAGCAATACCCATATTTATGGAAACATGTTAAAATGAAGCATTTAGGAATATGGGTTAAAAATGGGTTCTGTTATGGCAGCTAAGAATATGCAGGAAGAGACTAAACAAAAGATAACAAAAACTGAGAAACTGGACGTTCTTGTTTTGTGGCTATGGATAGCAAGATACAGTGAAAATGCTTTTAGTCCCTTTATTTTATACACAAGTCAGGCATGTTTTTATCAAGCAGAGGAAAGTTGCAGAAAGTAATTAATAAAGAGATGATGGATTTTATCTGGGAGGGAAAGCTGATCCTTCCAATATCTGTCCCTGGAGGAGTGGTTTCATCCCAGAAATTAGTAGTTTATTGGCCATTTTGGGCTAATTTCTATCTCTTTCATTTCCCTGCTGTAAAACCTGCATTTACGTGATTTTGCACACCAGGCAGTGCCGGTTAGCTAGGGTATAACTATTCCTGTCTCCACAAAATCTACTCTTCAATTTTTCCTTGGAACAAGACAAACTTTCAAATTAAGCACTCAAACCATTCATTTCTCATACCGGCACTTGCTCAAAACTCATAGCAAGCACTAATAAACCTTAGCACTAGACCCTCCCTATACTGTACAGAAGGACAAGGCTCTCTATTTGACCTTACCAGCCAATCAGTAAAACAGTTCACTGTACCTATCCAGGCATGTCCAAAGGGCAGTTTCAGGTGTACTCTCCAGTCCAACTGGTGAATCTGGGCATTTTGAGGCAATGTAACAACTGCCTCATGTACACAGACAACCCTCTCCTCCTACCACCAAACACTAATACATGCGAGAGATGCAATTATACAGCCAAAGTGGAGGCTAAGCTCTCTCAACCCAAGACGGGATCAGACAGTCAAGAGGAGAAGGGAATTACTTGCATCACACCACCAGTTTCACATAGACCTATGAAACCATCACCGGCAAAAAACACACATAAATACACGAAAACATACTCGGAGGCTCTAAATAAAAATCTGCAGAAGCAACAGAGACCTCCAAAGCAGACATCCAAGCAACCTCCACCCCCCCAACACAAACCATGAAACACATACTTCACAAAACCAGTGTGCCACACAATCACAGCCCTTAAGGCAAAATAACATACCCAATACACTAGTAATAGGTGACTCTATAGTCAGGCATACTGACATCCCACTCACTAGGCTGAACAAGGAGAAGGTTACTGTTAGCTGCCTGTCAGGTGCCAGGATCCGCCACATAACACAAGCACTCAGGTCACTCCAGAACAAGTACAAATATGACTCTGTCATTGTCCATGTTGGTGTGAATGACCTGAGCCGTACCTCCCTGGACTACATGAAAAAAGACATGGAGGAGCTCTCTGATCACGTAGCCCAGGCCGGTATGACCCTGACCCTGAGTAGCATCCTGCACTCACCAAGAATGATACCATGGTATAGAGAAAAAATTAGCAATTTCAACAATTGGCTAAGCTTCTGGTGTCATTCAAAGGGGATCCAGTGTCTGTCAGCCTGGGATGACATGCTCAACAAGCCACGCTGCTTCTCTAGAGATGGCTTGCACCACTCACCCTTAGGCTTTTGAATACTGGCCAAGGCTCTTGCCACCCCCATAGTGCCTTTTTTAGGCAAGGCTCAAAAGACAAACCCACCGCCATAAACAGCACAATTAACAAAAAGGTTGAGGGCAATGCTACTCAATGCCAGAAGTCTAAACCTCAAAATGTACACACTCGAGGCACTCCTCAGTATGGAGAAAATTGATATATGTGCAGTAACAGAAACCTGGTTTAAGGCTCCAGAGAGCACCCCAGCACTACCAGGCTACAACTCATACCATACATTTCGGCCACAAAACCCCGACCGAAATACAAAAGGCGGGGGGGTATCCATATTCATCAGGGATACCCACACCTCCAGGTTAGTGGCACAGCACAATGCTTCAGAGATCATCCACGTGCAACTAACAATGGACAAAATTACTATTCAAATTATAGCTTGCTACAGATCACCCACCATGTCCCAGGACCCCCACTCCGCATTCCTGGAAACACTGTGAAACATAAAGGTCCTACCAAACACCCTGATATTGGGTGATTTCAATTACCCAAACATTAACTGGGAGAACTACTCAAGTACAAACTCCCTTGCCCAACATTTCCTAGAATTTATAAACTCAAATGCCCTGGATCAACTGGTCAACACCCCCACCAGAGGTGACAACATATTGGACCTGGTCATCACCAACATGGGTGATCGGTGTTCCACAACTGAGGTCAACTCCTTGCTGGTTAGATCTGACCATAAACTAATCACTCTGGATATCCACATTCCGCTACCACCCCCGGTCAAAGAAACCACCGTGAAAAACTTTTCAAAAGCAAACTTCATGTTACTTAAGACCAAGGTGGGAAGTTTCAAAGCCCCCATGCTAAAGGATAACATTGTCCAAGCTGCAAATACTAATGCACTCTACGGGCACCTACAAGAATGCATGGATCGTGCTATTCCACACAAAACCAAGACTCACTCCTCCAAGAAAAGGAAACCAGTCTGGTGGACCCCTGCCATAAAAAAGCTATACAATAGAAGGAGGAAACTAGTACAGAAAAGAGTAAAATCCCAAGAAGGGAAGACATCCCTGATCAGTATCAGCAAGAAACTACTTTCCCTCATAAAATCATCCAAGGCTAGCTTCGAAAGAAAAATTGCCATGGACTCCAAAGATAACCACAAGACATTCTTTAGCTATGTCAAGACTCTAAAAGAATGACACAAAATACACTGAACTGACTGATATAGCCAACATTCTGGCAGACAGGTTCAGTGCAAACTTCACCCCCCTCTCACCCCCAAATGGGCCCATAACTATACCAGAAGAATGTAGTGCCCCTGAAATCACAGACACTCAGGTTAAAACAGCCCTCTCCAAAGCCAAAAACGCAGCATCAATAGGACCGGATGGTGTCCCGGGCTGATTCCTACATGAGCTCAAAGATGAACTAACCCCTCACATAAACACACTGTTTAAACTCAGCCACTCCACAGGCTACGTGCCCATAGAGTGGTGCACAGCAATGGTTATTCCACTCGACAAAGGTGGAGCCACAATGGACCCCGGGAACTATCGCCCTATAAGCCTGACTAGCTTAGTCTGCAAAGCTATGGAGCGCATTATCATGGATCTCATTAACAGAGACAATGGAAACCTCCAAACACTGGACCCTACCCAGTTCGGCTTTGTTAATGGCAGATCATGCCTTCTAAACCTGGTGAACTTCTTTGAGACAGTTACCAAGGCTATAAACGAGGGAAAGGTGGTCCACACAGCCTACCTAGACCTTGCAAAGGCCTTCGACACCATTCCCCACTCAGGTATTATAGACAAGCTCACGAGCCTGAACATAAACCCCTACATTATGAGATAGGGTGCCAGTTGGCTCACGGACACAACCCACATGATAAGAGTTGCGGGAGTTAGGGCTGACTCTGAACTGTTTACAAGTGGCATTTCTCAGGGCTCAGTCCCAGGACCCCTCCTGTTTGGCATATATTTTTCAGAGGTACAGGCAAGCACAGAAGGACTATGGCTGACCAAGTTCACAGATGACTGCAAACTAGGGGCTATAATTGACTCCCCAGCTGACACAGACATCCTCCAAAAGGGTCTCACTGAGACAGATACCTGGTGTCAAAACCATGGCCTCAAGTTAAATGCCAAAAAGTGCATAGTCATCCCCTTTGGAAAAAAACAAAATACCCACAAACTACCACATAGGTGTTAGCCCCCTAAATACAGAAGACATAATAAGGGATCGGGGACCCAAGTAGATAGTAACCTCTCCTTTGATAATCACATTGCCAAAGTGGTTAGAAAATCCTTCTATGTGGCCCACCTAATCACAAAAGGGTTTGCATCCAGATCGAAAGAGGTCATTGGGCCCCTCTATGCATCACTCATCAGACCCATCATAGAGTACAATGCCCCATTTGGAATGTACCTTACAAGACACCTGCAACAACTGGAAAGACCACAGAAGTACCTCACCAAGAGGATCACTGGCCTCAAGCAAATGCCTTATGCAGCTCAACTGAAGAAACTCCAACTGTACTCGGTTGCATACCACCTACTCAGAGGTGATCTCTGCATGACATACAAGGCCATGACCAACCCAGAATTGATAGACATGCTTCACCTAAAGAAAACCATATCCCCTCAAGCCATAAGCTCCAGGGATCTAAACCTCACCACAACAATACATAGGACATGCTGGAGGGATAGATTCCTGTCCCAGAGACTTCCCATGCTCTGGAACAAGATTCCAGCCTACATTAGGCAGAGCTCCTCGCTAACCCTCTTCAAGAGAAACCTTGACGAGTGGATGGGAAACAGAAAGTTTACCCCGGGGATCACTTCAATGGCTCTGCTGGACAGAGGCACAGGGAACTAATCTAAGGGGGCGATGAAAGCCAACACATTCCGGCTAGGCTTATAAATGCCTTTGGGCAGATAGCCTAGTACCTACCTATGAACCTATGAACCTATGAACAAGGTGTCTTGGGATTACCTGATTTGAAGGAGTATTTCAGAGCTACACAGTTAAGGCTCCTGTATGCACCACAAGTAGAAATCTATAATTCAAGCTGTTAAATGATGATAATGAAACAAGGGAGTAGCTTAAGAAATATGGAGAGACTGGGATTTTGGATGCAGACCCTTAAGGAGAATTACAATAACCATACAGAATATTATATTCATAAAGTAGCAGACAGTATTCTAAAATCTAAGCCAACACAGGAATGGGGAACGGAGATTCTGCTGAAAGGGATGACTGCAATTAGGGGTACAGAGAATAGGCAAGAAGGGGCTGGAATTTACTGAAGAAAAGTGGCAATGGAACCAATGTATTGTAAGCAAATAACTGGAGATGGAAAGGTAACAGAATGTGAAGAGGCCAAAAATACATTTGGACTGCAGGCCAGAGATTGCTTCATTATCAATGACTGATATCAGAATATAGGCAAAGAGAAAGGAACACAGGTATCCCAAGTGAAAGGCCAGCACTGGTAGAGTTTTTAGCAAGCTATAGAACAATAAGCTGCTTTATAAAAGGGGTAATAAGTACAGCATAAAAAATATTGCATGATAACTATAGGAATCA